>NW_015166508.1:66105-128735 GCF_001447785.1 Gekko japonicus
AATGAGTTCCTGCTGGACTTTTCTACAAAAAAAGCCTTGGGCTCCATCATTAACTGAATACAGGCAGAAGGGGCCCCTGAAATTTATTTAATGTTCTCATCCTTTCTCCAAACTGTTCATGGTGATGTTTTAATCTCACAGCAATTCTGTGAGGTAGACTAAGCTGAGCATGCCAGGAACTCATTCTGCCCAAACCAGGTTTAGGTGCTAATAATGAAACAGCCAGTATCATAATGCCTGCAAGGTACAGCCACCTTTGGAATAGATCTCTACAGGTCTGGTCACTCCATCTTAAAAATAAGTAAGGGCTGGCAGCTTCTTTCTGCAGGGCTTGTAAGGGACAGCTGTTCCGCCAGGCTTTCGGCTGAGGAAGCGACAGGATAGCACATGGTCTGGTGCTCTTAGGTTTCCCAGCCCTCCTTACCTGCCCCCTTGTAGGCTCTGGGTAGTTTCAATTTTCTATTCGAATCATTTGTCACCTTGGAACTCCCTTTTACTTATGACTCTGTATTGTGTTTCAATGCTGGATTAACTTAATTTGGATTACTGTGTTTTTATTCTGTTGTAACCCACCCTGGGCCCTGCTTCCAAGGAAGGGCGGCCAGAAGTCTAAACAATAAATGAATGAATAAATAATTTCCCCCTGACAAGAGTAGTCTAAAAGAGCACCTTTTGGTTTAGAAAAACGATAACTGGGGGACGGGACGGGACGTTAGACGTCCATAAAATTAAGCATTATGTGGGAAAAGTAGATAGGGGGAGCTTTTTCTCCATCTCCCATAATATTAGAATTCAGGGGTACCCCATGAAGTTGCTGGATAGCAGATTCAGGACATACAAAAGGAAGTTCTGTACACCTCACACAATTTATTTGATTTATTAATGTAATTCAGTGCCACAAGAAGTAGCAATAGCCACTGGCTCAGACAGCTAGGTCTGTCAATAGCTATTAATCACAATAGCTATACGGAGCCTCCATGTTCAGAGGCAGTGTACCTCTGAATAGCAGTTCCTGGGGGTGAGCAGCAAGAGAGCCTGTTCCCTTCATGTCCTGCATACGTGCTTCTCAAAGGCAACTGGTTGGCTGTGGAAACAGGATGCTAAACTAGATGAACTCTTAGTCTGATCCAGCAGGGTTGTTCTTACGGTTTTTAAGTGTGGGATTACTCAAAACAATCCATGCTGAAGGCACAAAGGATCTCAACCCAATCTAGTGGATCTATTTGGGCCAACTGCCTATGCTTTCAATATTCTGGCATGAAGGAGAATGGCTGCTGTGGTTCTGTCAACCTGCATGCATTCTTCTTTCAACTATCTAATTTTAGACTACAATTCTTCAGTTCGGGGCCTACCAAAATATAATAAACAGATTTCTAAAGCAGTATTTATAGCTAAATATACAGAATAAACCCTAGAAGTCTGAGGAAACGCCGAAGACTGGACAGAGAACATGTTCCAAAAGGGAAAAAAAAAAATCATGCTACTGATGCAAAATCTTGGACAAGCATGATCAGATAAGGGAGAAATTTTTGGATCTGTCTGAATAACAGACCAAGACAGCAATCCAGTACACACTTGGGAGCAGTAATAATTGTACTCAGTGCTACATATTTCCCTGACTTAGCCTCACAGTCTCCTTTCCCTGACTTTCCCCTCTCCTCCCCATTTTTTCTATTATTTTAAAAAAATGTTGTTAGTGGCATTTGGTAGGGACGGGACGGCTAGGGCAGGGTAATGGGAGAGGCAGGATAGAATAAAAGGATATTTTAGGGTTCCGATTGGCTTTACTGCATTGCCAGTCTGAACGTAAGTAAAACAAGCAGGGTTTGCTGAATGATCATTCAAAGTCATGGCTGGCCTTCTTACCCAGATTTCATTACCTACATGGAGGCCAGCACACTGCTGTTACTTTCAGTGATTTGCAAAATAGGAAAGAGAGAGCGCGAGCAGATATGTTTTCAGTCTGGGTTTTCTACGTCCAGTTCCATACTCCATCTAACAAACTTCACTGCCTCTTAAATCATACTGTAGTTATACAGTACTTTCCCCTAACTGTTCAAAGATAGGGTTGCCAACATCCAGGTGGGAGCTGGAGATCTCCTGGAATTACAACTGATCCCCAGACTACATAAATAACTTATTTATTTATTCCACTCCTCCTAGAGAAAACGGCTGCTTTGGAAGATGGATTGTGTGGCATCATGCCCTACACCCAAGGCCCCTCCCCTCCCTAAACCCTACTCTTCTCAAGTCTCTAGGTATTTCTGAACCCAGAGGTGGCAACCCTAGAAAGAAATGCCATCTCAGTAACACTTGCATAAACCCCGTTATTATTTCCATATTACAGCCAACCAAACCTGAGCCAAGACTTGAATCTGTGGCTTCTGGTCATGCTTATAATCAATAAGTGACATACAATACAATCCTAAACAGAATTACGCCTTTCTAAGCTGTGGTGGCTCAAGTGGTTAAGACGCTAAACTGCAGGCTGTGGAAGGTCAGTAGTTCAGCAGTTCAAGACCCGGGTGCCGCAAGACGGGGTGAGCTCCCGTCTCTAGTTCCAGCTCCTGCCAACCTAGCAGTTCGAAAGCAAGAAATTGCAAGTAGATAAATAGGTACCACTTCGGTGGGAAGGTAACAGCGTTCCGTGCGCCTTGGTGTTTAGTCATGCCGGCCACATGACCACGGAAACGTCTTCGGACAGCGCTGGCTCTTCGGCTTTGAAACGGAGATGAGCACCGCAACCCTAGAGTCAGATTCGACTGGCTTTCGAGCAAGGGAACCTTTACCTTTACCTTTAAGACCATTGATTCAGTGGACTTTGCAGGGTGCAACTGTGTTTAGGACTGGATCATTAACGCTTCTAAACTATGAGCCTTAAGAACATTTGAATACTTGCTGAAATTGTGCCACACAATTCATACTATCACATGGAGGAGCATCTATGTAATACACAAATACAAAGGAATAAACAGTATTGAATTAGACTGAGGATCAATCTCCAGATATCCATATGGACACAGTTTTATTTATTTATATATTTATTCCTTGCTTTTCTCCCCAGTGGGAACCCAAAGCAGCTTTCAACATTGTTCGCTTCTCTTCCATTTAATCCTCACAACAACCAGTTATAAGGTGGGTTGGCAAATAGAAGGGGAAGTCGTGGAAGTAGTGACAGACTTCACATTCCTGGGATCCCAGATCACGGCAGACAGTGACAGCAGCCATGAAATTAAAAGACTCCTGCTCCTTGGGAGGAAAGCAATGGCGAACCTAAACAGCATGATAAAAAGTAGAGACATCACCCTGCCAACAAAAGTCCGCATGGTCAAAGCAATTCATGTATGGCTGTGAGAGTTGGACTATAAGGAAGGCCGAGCGCCGAAGAATAGATTCTTTTGAACTATGGTGCTGGAGAAGACTCTTGAGAGTCCCTTGGACTGCAAGGAGATCATATCAGTCAATCCTAAAAGAAATCAACCCTGACTGTTCCCTGGAAGGCCAGATAATGAAACTGAAGCTCAAATACTTCGGCCACCAAATGAGAAGGGAGCACTCACTGGAGAAGACCCTGATGCTGGGAAAGATTGAAGGTCAAAGGAGACGGGAACGGCAAAGGATGAGATGGTTAGACAGTGTCATAGATGCAACGAACATGAAACTGAGTCAACTGAGTCAACTTCAGAGGACAGCGGAAGACAGGAAGGCTTGGCGGGATCTTGTCCATGGGGTCGCAAAGAGTCGGACTCGACTGTGCGACTGAACAACAACAAAGGCTGAGAGTGACTGGCCTAAGGTTAGAGTTGCCAGTCGCCAGTTGGGGGTGGGGAATTCCCCGGTTTTGACCCCTCCTCCACTTCAGGACTATCCAAAAATGGGGGAAATTACCCCCCCCCCCAAACAGGCAAGAAGCCAGAAATAAATGTGACATGCCTATGCAACCCGGAAGTGACGTAGGCACTTCGGTGACGTGGTGTGATGTTCTGGTTTTGGAGCAAAACTCTATGGTAAGACGCTAATTCTATCATAGAGTTTTGCCCAAAACCCAGATAATCGGCACTCCCCCCCAAGTCCCTACGTCACTTCTGGGTGACGTAGGCATGTCATGTTTATTTCCGGCTTCGGAATACCATGCTCTTGGTAAGTTTGCCCCATCCCCTGCCCACTCGTCTGACAGACCTGGCAACCCTACTAAAGGTCACCCAGCAAGCTTCTGTAGCAAAGAGGGGATTTGAATCTGGGTCTCCTAGTCCGACACTCCAACCCAGTGGACCCCAACATTTTTAAGCCAGTGGACACCTTTGAATTTTGACACAGGATGCTATGAACAGCCACAAAATGGCTGCTGCCAGAGGTGTAGCCCACCACAGTGCCAGGGAGTGAGGGAATACATAACTCTACTAGTACTGTAATATTTAAAGCAGAAGCACTGCTTAACAGGACATCTCTTTAAATAAATGTACTGTTTGGAAATATTTTCCTGCTTACACACAGCTTATCTCTAAGCACACAGTGAATATCTTTGTGCTGTGGTGGCACCTACTACCAAAGCAACCTCTTTTTTTAACGAATCTGCACAGTCAATCAGCTCTCTGAAGGCCAATCAGAAAGTCTGCTGGGCAAAAGCCTCATCTGGTCCCACCAACTTTCTAAGAACACTTGACAGGTGTTAAGGAAGGAACTGTTGGGTGCCGCGGCACCCACAGACACCATATCAGGGACCTTTGCTCTAACCATTACATGTACTACACATGGAACATTACAGTATTTGAAATTCATATTTCAAGTACTTAATTTTTTTAATCTGAAGTACCCAATTGTTCAGGAGGGCTTTTTTACTGTAGTCATTGTTAGTATCTATGAATGTTTAAAGTTGTTTGCTTTGGCTTATATATATAAATAACTGTTTAGGACAGCCTTTCTATAAAGGCAATGGGGTCATAGTTAATGCCTGTGAAATCTTGGTTTTCATTGCTTTATTCATTGTACTAGGAATAAGGCCCGTTGTGGAAATAAATAGAAAGAGGCTCTGGGAGAGTGCCCCGGCCTTGGGCACTCAGTGTTAATTTGCTGTGGCGACCTCAGCAGGGTATGACACCAAGTCCACCATTTTCTCCAGAGGAACTGATCCCTGCTACCTGAAGAACAGTTGTAATTTTGAGTGATCTCCAGCCCTCACCTGGAGATTGGCAACAATGGTTCCCCATGACGGAATGGCTGGTTTGGAGGGTGGAGTCTATGGCATTGTACCTGTCCGAGGTCCCACACCTCCTCAAACCTCACCCTCTCCAGGCTCCATCCCTGATATCTCCAGGAATTTCCCACCTGGAGTTGGCAACCCTATCTTCTTCCCAGCCAATCATCAACCTACCTATATTTCCCTCTCACTCTTCAGCTTTCCACCCCCCCTCACGTGCAGCCTCTACCATGCTCTGAAGCCCTGACTGCTACGTCACATTGGCTGTCATACAGGGCTCATCTCAGCAGGATATAAGGACACAGTGTCCACCATTTTCTCCAGGGGAACTGATCTCTGCCATCTGGAAAGCAGTTGTAATTCTGAGTGATCTTCATCCCTCAACTGGAGATTGGCAACAATGGTTTCTCCCAACAGGCACTAAGGGTACCTCAGAACACATTTTACCTCAGAACAGCAACAGCAAACTGTTTAGAATGTTAGAGGCAAAGGCTTCTAACAACCTCTGTGCTCTGAGGCAAAAGCCAATCAGGCGACATATGCAAATAACCTCTGTGTTCTAACTGGCTATGGGGGGGAGAGGAACAGCAAACTGTTTAGAATGTTGGAGGCGAGACTCAGGCAACGCAGCCAGTGGATAGGGACAGCTTCTGGCTGACAGATCACGGAGCCAAAGGCTGTGGGCGCTGTGTGGAATGTTCAGCAGTGTGCCACCACCAACAAAGAATTATTATATAGAGAGATACATTAAACTGTTGCACTTTCTCTAACTCTGTAATCTAGTTTTGTTTCTTATTTGTTGCATGTACCATATTGCTTTATTGTATGTAGTATACAGTACACACTGTATTCTAATGTGTAATCCTGTTTTATTGCATTGTTTGTCTGTATTATACTGTTTAGACTGCATTTTCTTAAACTGTGTAATCCACCTTGAGTCTCAATGAGAAAGAAAAGCTATAAACAAATGCTATATACATGCCGTTAGTAGTATGCATTGGAATCCCTTCTCTTCTTGTAGTATTTTATATTTTATCACTGAAGGGTGTGTGTGTGTGTGTGTGTGTATAACAAATACAAGTAAAACCATCTCAATGCCGAAAACAAGCCACAGTTAGGGGAAAGTTTTAGGAGCCTTTTCTAGTAAATCTTTAGTTCTCCTTTTTCTCAAAAAATATACTGACTGCAACCCAACACAGAGGCTGGTGTTCTTCAGCCATTTTATTTCAATGGGCTTAAGCCAGTGATTCCGAATGGGGTCCATACAGCCCCCCCCCAGATGAACATCTACAAATCTTGGGGGCATTCACAACTTTTAGTTAGCAAATGGGGAGATCTGGGAGCAAATCTGAGATTTGAGGTAATTCCCTCTTCCTACTTGCAATGGCTTCTGCCAGGAAATGAACAAGAGCTGTTCTATACTGTTCATGAGAAAATTCCAGATTCTAGCTTTCTCCTACAGGCTCTTGAAAAAGGGCCACGCAGCAATAAGAATCAAAACTAACATTAAGGAGTTGGCTGATGGTTAGCAGCATAAGGATCTTACTGAATGTATGCTCCAGATCAGTGTAGTATGCACATACAGCATGGACAGTGTTGCCTTATCTTGAGTGTGGGCCCTGCTGCTTGCAAAATTATTCACGGAAACAGACAGGACAGCCAGGATTCCAAAGGATTGGGACACGGGTGTCATAGTACCCTTTTATAAGAAAGGCAACAAAAGAGACCCAAACAACTATAGACCAGTTAGTCTCTTCAGTATAGTAAAGCAAGTTGTATGCCAGCTGGCTGAAAGAAAAACTGTGAATGGACTGAACATAATTGTTATCATTATTATTTATTAAATTTATACCCCGCCCTACCCCACGAGCGGGCTCAGGGCGGCTTACATAATTGGTCTATAGATGACCATACATTCACATAAAAACAATTTAAAATTCAATACAATAAAATAAAATAAAACAAAACCTTATAAAAGACTAGTGCTAATACATTGAATGCATAAGATGGCGTGCTAAAATTACCATAAAACAAGACAGTTTCGCTCAATGATCTTCCAGAGCACAGTGGTAGCGGCCAGATGTTAGTACTACGGGCTGGCTCGTTGGTGGTTGGGGGCAAGAACTCCTAGTTGAAAGCCTGGTGGAAGAGCTCCGTCTTGCAGGCCCTGAGGAACTGCATAAGATCAGGGGCTTGCCTGGCAGTGGCCCTGATCTCCTCCGGGAGCTCATTCCACCAGTGCGGAGTCGCTACTGAAAAGGCCCTGGCCCTAGTAGTGGCGAGCCTGGCATCCTTGGGGCCCGGTGGGGCCAGTCGGTTCTGGGACCCCGACCTCAGTGCTCTTTGGGGTATATATGGGGAAAGGCGGTCCCGCAGGTATGTCGGACCCTGGCCATATAGGGCTTTAAAGGTAAGCACCAGCACCTTGAAGCGAACTCGGTATGCTATTGGCAGCCACTGCAGTGCCTTCAGCACAGGCTGGATGTGTTCCCATCCGGGAAGACCCATCAACAGCCTGGCCGCGGCATTCTGCACTAGCTGCAGCTTCCAAATTTGTGACAAGGGCAGCCCCATGTAGAGAGCGTTACAGTAGTCTAGTCTCGAGGTGACCGTCATATGGATCACCGTAGCCAGGTCGTCGCAGCTGAGGAAGGGAACCAGCTGCTTGATCAGCCGAAGATGCTAAAAGACTGACCTGGCAGTGGCTGCCACCTGGGCCTCCATTGTTAAGGAGGAATCCAGGAGCACTCCCAGACTCCTAACCTCTGGTGCTGGCACCAATGGCTCCCCAACCGTAGGTCGGGAGTTGGGTCCCTCCTCCCAGCCTGCTCCGACTCATGTACAGGACCTCCGTCTTCATCGGGTTCAGCTTCAGCCGGCTCAGCCTAAGCCAACCAGCCACGTCTTGTAGTGCCTGGTCCAGATCTTCCGGACTAGAGTCTGACCGGCCACCCAACATCAGATAGAGCTGGGTGTCATCAGCGTACTGATGGCACCCCAGCCCATGCCTCCGGACAATCTGGGCAAGGGGGGCGCATATAGATATTGAACAGCACTGGGGACAGCACAGCCCCCTGAGGCACACCGCACTCCAGCGGGTGCCTCATGGACTGCTGTTCCCCTAGTGCCACCCTTTGTCCCTGACCTTGGAGAAAGGAAGCAAGCCACTGCCAGGCAAGCCCCTGAATTCCCATGTTGGCGAGGCAGTGAAGCAGTAGCTGGTGGTTGACCGTGTCGAATGCAGCTGACAGGTCCAACAACAACAGCACCACTGAACCGCCCCGATCTAGATTCCTCCGGAGGTCGTCAGTAAGAGCCACCAGTGCTGTCTCCGTCCCATGTCCCGGGCGAAAGCCGGACGGGAAGGGATCTAACGTGGAATCTAATGGACTGGAAGGGACTCTAACGTATTAATAAGATCCTTGGAGAGCTGAACAGGCTGGGTTTAGAACAGGCTGCTCTACTTTGGATTACTGTGTGGCCCTAGATCATCTTATTACTAAATACTCAATTAACAGTTCCTCCCCCCTGTACACAGCGTTTATAGATTTCAAATCGGCTTTTGACCTGGTCCACCGGGGCCTTTTGTGGGCTAAGTTGAGGGACATGGGCATTGATGGGAGACTTTTGATTCTAATGAAGGCCTTATACGGGAACACTAAAATCCGGGCCAGGACAGATCTTCAAAGACATCTAATGGAAACCATAAAGGTCGGCAAAGGTGTTAAGCAGGACTGTATTTTGGCAACCTTTTTATAAACAATCTGCGGGAACATCTGAATTGCCCTGAAGTGCATGCCCCCAAAATTGTGGAGAAACATATTCCCCTTCTATTGAATGCAGATGATGCTGTGTTAATATCCAGGACTCCCATTGGGCTTAGAAGAGCTATGCAAATTTTAGCTCGGTATTGTCAGTCTAACCATGTGAAAATGTAACTATCAGAAAATGTAACTACGTGAAAATGTGTAACTATCAGAAATCGAAGGTTCTAGTGTTTGCTAGTAGCCCAAAACTTCATCAGTGGAAAATTAATTCAGTAGACATCGAGCAGGTTCGCTGCTTTAAATCCTCAGGTTCCAGAAAGGCACACGTGGATTATATTACAAGTGCAACTAAAAGCGCGGGCACAATCGAGAAATTTTACTGGAACCTGGGAGGTTGGAATGCAATGGCAGTAGTTAAGATTTTTTAAGACCAAACAGTTCAATCCAAGTTTTTAAGATATTTTACAAGTCCTTCCTGGTGTCTCTAATTCTTTGATCTGCCTGGAAACTGGCATGGTTACTTTAAAGGCTCGTCTATGGATTGCTATTACTTTGTATTGGCTCAATTTAGTGTCTAAATCCACTGGTTTGGCAAGCTTAATTCTGAGGGACTTCACGACACCATTTTGGGTTAAAGAAACAGAGCTCAAAATGGGCTTTTATGGTCTCTGTAAACAGTTCTTGAGTCAGATAGACTATGGTTCCATCAAATAAAGAATTTTGGATATTGAGAGACAGCATGATCTGTCACAGATTAAATGCTATCTGCCAGGCATGGAGAAATTAAATCAAGTTTTAATGATGCCATACCTTCAGAATCTCAATAAAACTGACTACAGAGGAGCATTTACTCTTATGAGAGTGGATATGCTGCCCTCAGCGGTTCCAGAGGGCAGATACAAAAAGCGCCCATATGATGAATGTGTATCTGCAGGGAGAGTAAGATAGAGAAAAGAGAACATGTACTACTCAAGTGTAAACTTTATCAGAATATTCGAACGGTCTATATATTGCCAATTTGTAGCCAGTTCCCATGGAGGGATTTCAGATTTTATTTAGATAAGCTGTTAGCTGATAGGGACCAAGAAATTTCTTTAAAAGTGGCGCCATTTACTAATCAAGCTATAAGACTCCGGAAAAAGCTGCTAAACAAAAATATCTAATTATTTTACTAATTTTAAGTCTAAAATTTTAGATTTGGTATTGGAATTTGTATATCCAGGTTTTAAGCTGTGTCTGCTTTGAACTGTATATTTTGAAATTTGGTTACGTTTGGTTATATTTGGATGTACTATAGATTAGTTATGCAATGTTGTTATTTGTTAGGTCTTTGACTGTAATAAACAAATTGATTGGTTGAGTACTGTACTTATCTTCCAGTTTTTTGCTTGTTGCTTGGCGGCATTCAATGATTATGTTGAGTACTCGGTGGACAATAGTGAATTAAAGGTTAAGAATCACTGTTGTAAACATACCTAAATCTGCACTGGTTTGTAGCCACTGTGCAAGGTGTGGTGGGCAAACTGCCTCTTGCAAGTTAAATTCTGAGTCTGATAGAATGAAGAGTGCTGATAAAAGACAGTATGTGATCAAATTAGAGTAGGTTGAATGGAAAGCCCTTATGAATACATCAGTCATTGCAGGTTCACCAAAAGCAATCAGAGATATGAGGCAATGCCTCATGGGTAACAAGGTTACCCACTCTGATAGAAAAGAGAAGTCTGTGATATGGTTGTACCATCTTTAGGATGTTAATTAGAGGAAGTAGCACTATAAGGTTTCTGCAAGAAAGTCACAAATATCAGGTTGTGAATACACACACACATACATATGATATTTACATACTTTAATTTCTGACATGTGGAAGGGAAACTTTCAAACTAATATGCTTGTTAACCTACATTAAGATTTTTTTAAAAGAAGTGAATATTAAAGGCAATAAAAGTCTGGTTAGAAAAGGGAATATATATGAAACAGGTTATATAAATAGTATCTTATATAATGAGGAGTTAGTATTTTGTACTAATTATAATATGGCTCTTATTCTAGCAGGAACTCCTTTGCATATTAGGTGACACACCCCTAATGTAGCCAATCCTCCAAGAGCTTACAGTAGCCCCTGTAAGAAGAGCTCTGTAAGCTCTTGGAGGATTGGCTATGTTAGGGGTGTGTCGCCTAATATGTAAAAGAGTTCCTGCTACAAAAAGAGCCCTGCGGTTTTGCTATTGGCAACCACCTGATCGGACTGCTAGATTTTAAACTACCAAGTAGACACATTTTGCTTTTCTGCATTTTTATGTCTCAATTATTTGGCCTTTTTATCTGAATCAAACTGTTGCAGAGGAAGAAATATATTCTTTGCTTCTCCCCACCGCTGCCTCCACCCAACAGGCCTTTCCCTTTCATATTTGCATAGGACCCAACCAATTCACTATTACCAGGTGGGAAAGAAGCACCCCAATTCCATTGAAACTGCGGGAACTTTCAGAATGTTGAGAAAGGGAGGTCAGTGTGTCACCACATAATGGCTGACATAGGTGACAATTACAAAATGTAGGGAGATTTCAAGCCAAGCTTCCTCCCATGATGGGAACGGCTATTTCTGAATGGACACTCCCCGAAGACCAAATGGCAGTGCCGTCCTGCTCCAGTGAGATGGAAGAAAGCCAAAACTGGCCTTGGAAGAGCAACAATAACAGTGCTTAAATAGGCTTTCAAATGAACTACCTCACTTCAGATTTCAGGGGCCACATAATGTTTCCTAAGATTTTACTTGAAATAAGGCTATACCAGTTATACAGCTGGGTTGATACACAGCAGTCATTCCCCCCAGGTTTCATGTGGCAGAACAGGACATAATCTATGGCATTTATTGCACATACAATCTCAAAGAGGGTTAAATGTGAAGGAGGGCTGTGGAAGGGAGGCTGGAGCGATTCTTGGCGTGTCTCTCCCCGCTAGTCAAAGGTGAAAGCTATGCACAAGTCTCTGCAAAATGTCAGTGCCACTTAGGACCTGCCTTTAAAATACAGATAGGGAAAGGCTGCATTAGAAAACGAAGCAGGTCTTGTTACATCACAGTGGACATTGTGCAGTGACAGTACACATGACTGGTAAAAAGGTCGGCTTAATAATATAACATATTTTATATTATCACATATACATTTTGAGGCCACAACACGCAGTACAAAATTTTGCTTTGGACTGAGCTTCTCAAAGCCAAAAAGGCCACTAACATTAACACATGGAAGAATGCCAGAAGCCACTCAGAGGTATCTTGCAAGCTGGATGCAGAATGGGTGACAATATTTATTTATTTAAAACACTTTTATGCTGCCTAAAAATATGCAAACAACACTAGAAGAAGGGCCAAAAAATGTTACGGGGTAAGCTGTATGAAACAACGGAGTCTTCACCTGCTGGTGAAATGCACTGATAGAGGGCGACAAACAAATTGACCTGGGGAGGGATTTCCAAACTTTTGGTGCCACAACAGAGAAGGCCCTTTCTTGGGTTACCACCTCTCTAGACTCAGATGGTGGGCAACTGAAGCATGGCCTTCGAGGATGACCAGAGTGAGCGAGTATGTTCATATGGGAGAAGGTGGTCCTTAAGGTATGTTGGTCCCAGGCCGAACAGAGCTTTATGTCAATACCAGTACCTTAAATTGAGCCTAGAAGCAAACTGGAAGCCAGTGTAAGTGGAACAAGACTGGAGAGATATGGTCTCTGGCGGCAGCATTCTGTTCCAACTGTAGCTTCCAGACATCTTCAAGGGCAACCCCACATAGAGTGCATTGCAGCATTCTAATCTAGATGTCACCAGGGCTTGCACCACAGTGGCAAGATCTTTTCTGTCCAGGAAAGGCCACAAATGGCTTACTAGGGCCCTGGTCACACGAGAGGTTTTGGGCCGGGAGAGGGACGGATCAGGGGCAGAGCAAACGGGCGCGATCCCACCGCAACATTTGGGAAGCGTTGCACACCCGTCCCTGATCCGGCCCTTCCGCCCAAAACGCCGCGGCAAAAATAAACCACCTACCGAGGTGGTTCTTCTGGCAAGTCCGCATCAAGGCCGGCCGTGGGATCGCCGGCGCATCCCCGGCTCCCCGGCTCCATGGGATCCCGCCGCGGCGTCTCTATTTTGGTGCGGCTCTGATTAGCCGCACTTTGCCCAGGTTTTTTTCTGCCGTGTGTCAGGGACCTAGCTGAAGCTGCTGAAAGGCACCCCCAGACACCATTGCTGCATGTTTATCCAACAGGAGGCACCTCCAAGCTATGAACCTGCTCCTTTAAGAGAAGTACATCCCCATCCAGAACAAGCAATGACCCATTTCCTGAGTCAGGATTAAGTTTCAGCCCTCATCCATTCCAGACCTGCCTCCAGGCACCTTTTCATAGCTTCCACAGCCTCCCTGGGATCTGCTGGAAGTGCAAGATTGAGCTGAGTGTCAGCTGCATATTGGTGGCAGCTCAGCCTAAATCTTTGTATGGCCTTTCCCAGAGGCTTTACACAAATGCTGAAAAGCCCGGGGGACAAGATGGAGCCTTGGGAACCCTCTAGGCCAAATGCCAAGAGGCAGCGCAGCAGTGCCCCCAGCAAAGCACTGTGAAACCTACCCTTGAGGTAGGACTGGAACCACCACAGAACAATGCTTCCCAGTCATAGTCCCAAAAGGCAATCCAGAAGGACACCATCATCAATGGTATCAAAAGCCACCAAGAGGTCCAAGAGAATTAACAGGGTTGCACTCCCCTGTCCATCTCCTGGTGCATGTCATCCACAAGGGTGACCAAGCCGTTTCAGGCCTGAAACCAGATTGGAATGGATCTAAACAATCTGCTTCATTCAGGAATCTCTGAAGCTGGCCAGCCAACACTCGTTCAACCCCCTTGCTCAAGAATGGTACATTTAGACTGGACAGAAGATATTCAACTCTCCTGGGTCCAGAGTAGGTTTCTTTAGGACTGGACACACCACTGCCTGCTTCAAGGCAGGAGCAAGCAGCCCATTTCTCAGGAAGTCATTTACTGTCTTCCAGACCCAGTCCACACTCCCCAGCACCTGTAAGCAGCCGGGAGGGGCAAGGGTTGTACAAACAGGTGGTAGGTCTCAAACTTCCCAGACTCCTATCCACATCCTCAGACTGCGCAAGCTGAAAGGTATCCCACACAACTAGACAAATCAGCACCCTGTAACCATCTATCCTGTTGCTGTTAAAGTAGAGTCCAAGTTGGAATGGATGCAGGAGATTTTATCCGCAAAGTGCTTAGCAAGATGATCGCAGTGGGCTTCAGAGCAGTCCACCTCCTCTTGCTGCAGGTCTACACTGTATGGATGCAATGGTGGTGGGAAAGTATCGCTTCTTTGCCGCCATCATTGCCACAGAGTAGGCTTTCAAATGAGCTCTAGCCCATGCCTTGTCAGTTCCATCCCAAGTCTTTCTGACCACTTGCTCTAGCCATCTCCCCAGTCTTTTAATTGACTGCAGCCCCTCCCTACACCAAAGGGCTGCCTGGGCTCTTTGACCTGAGAGAGGGCTCCTAGGTGCAATCACATCAATTGCCCAGGTAATTTCCCCATTCCAGAGGTCAACCAGGGCATTGACTGGAGTGCTGACCATATCAGCGGGAAAATCCCCCAATACCATCTGAAAACCTATCGGATCCACCAATCTACAGGGACAGATCCTCTGAATCTACCTCCTACTCCTGCAGAGTAATGGTACTCCTATAAGTCTAAACAATTTTTGTTACTTGTGACACTTTTGAAGAACACAATTCTCCTTTTGCCTTTGTTGTTATTGCAATGCCCCCCCCCTTCACATTTACTTAGTCTCATGGAGGGAGGAGTACTACAGCATAATCCTCAAGAGAGTCAATGAAGTTTGAAGGATGTGACTCCGTTCATGACTGTACTGTGGCTCACCCACTTCATTCTATGGCTCTCAGAACAGTGGAGCAGAGCATTAAGGGGGAACATCCAAATCCATAACTGCAACACACCAGAAAACTGAGGCCAACCACACCTTCCTAATCTATGTCTCCTGCAGACCTTGTGGGGCATCTCCGCTCTGCATATTTCCTGGGACACCAGTGTAAATACGGCAAACAAGCCTGGCTTGCATTTGGCACCCCCAGAAAAGCAAGCAGAGCTGCACAGAGGGGCACGCCGGCCAGCACTAATTTCCAGGTTTAATTCACGATGCCCGCCCTGCATTGCCTTCGACCCTCATACCTGCAGGACTGTCTCTCTTGGTATGCTCCACTGGAGAAACTTTTCTCATCCGTGCAAAGCCTTCTGCAGGTGCTATCCTACAAATAGGTAAGATCAACAGCTGCCTGTACCCAAGCATTCCCGGTTTTGAATCCTGCTTGGTAGAATGGCCTGCCTGATGATGTCGGGAAGGCATCTGTCATTCTGCAGAATGTGTACAGCAGAAACTGTTCAAGAGTCCATTCTTATAAAGAAGTAGTGAACACACCAGAAGACAGCAATAGAATTCAACGCTATCTGAACACACTGGAAAAGTGGGTGCATGTGAAGAAGAAGCAATTCAAAATGGTAAGTGCAGAGTTCTACATCTGGGTAACAAAAATGAGAAGCACACATTCTGTACGGGGGACACACACTTCTGGGTTGCAGTGTGCATAAACAAGATCTTGGGATACGGGTAGACTGAGTTAAATATAAGCAGTCACTCTGATGCAGCGGCAAAAAAGATTAATGCAATCTTGGGATGTATCGACGGAAGCAGAATATCCAAATCACAAGATATCATACTCTCACTGTACACCGCATTGGTCAGGCTGCAGCTGGAGTTCTGTGTGTGGTTCTGGAGACCTCACTTCAAAAAGGATGTGGACCGAATGGAGAGGGTGCAGAGGAGAGCGACGAGGATGATCAGGGACCTGGAGACCAAGCCCTATGAGGAAAGGCTGAGAGACTTGGGAATGTTTAGACTGGAGAAGAGGAGGTTGAAGGGAGACATGATTGCTCTCTTTAAGTATCTGAAGGGTTGTCACTTAGAGGAGGGCAGGGAGCTGTTCCTGTCGGCAGCAGAGGACAGAACTCGCAATAATGGGTTTAAATTACAGGTGGAAAGATACCGGCTGGCTATTAGGATTATTTTTTTTTACAGTAAGAGTAGTTCAGCAGTGGAATCAGCTGCCTAGGGAAGTGGTGAGCTCTCCCTTACTGGCAGTCTTCAAGCAGCGGCTGGATGAACATTTGTCAGGGATGCTCTAGGCTGATCCTGCTTTGAGCAGATGGGTGGACTAGATGGACTGTATGGCCCCTTCCGACTCTTGTGATTCTCTGATTCTAAGAGGGATTCAGTAAAACCAAATTGTTCAGAAAGGCACTTTTAAAAACAAAAACAATAGGACTGTAGTCTAATTGTGAAAAATGGTATGTATTCCCTCCCATCATTCCTTCCCTCATATCGTATTGTTTGTTGAATGTATTATACTGTTATAATGTACTGCTTGTTGTCATAATACTCTTTACTTCATTGTTTCTCTGACTGTGTGATCTTGTTTTGCTGCATTATTTATTGCATGCATTTTACTTGTCTTTATTGCATTGTTTTTAAAGTATGTAATCCACATGGAGCCTCAGAAAGAAAAGTGAACAATAAATGAAGTAATTAAAAAATTAATAAATGCACAATGTGTCCCTCGCTAACTGTATGGTTCCTTGGCCCACGGTGTGGACCAGTGATGAACATGCATGTGCAAACTAGCCTTAGGAACTTTGCCCGCATAAACAAGGAGTGCCCTGATGTAGCAGGCTTTTATTTTTTTTCTGCTCATAGTACAGCGTGGTTAAAAAAAAACCCTATACTGATTACATGCAAACAGATGTCCAAAACATGCTCAGGACAGTTTACAGAAATATAGGAAAGAAATCATATATCTTTCTCTTCTAAAGTATATACTATATGACTGAATTCTTTCATTTAAGACACAGATCTTGTGAACCAGCATAAACTGTTATAATTTCCTCCTAAACATTTACCTAAACTATAATTCAAAACCCTGCTGCTTATCTTGTCCTTAGTGGGTCCAGTGAACAACCATTCTGTATCTTTTCTTCTGACAACATTTTAGGGGTATGATCAAAGCAAAATTAAGAGTTGTTAAGCCCAATTGATTACAATGGGAGAAACTGAAGAATGTGCTGATGGTTGCAACAGCATAGCTACCCTATACTAACACAGCTACTGTGATGTGAGTCTTCGTGAAATCAGTGGGTTTTAACAGTACTTAATTGCTTGGATCATGTCGTAAATATTTTAAAATGGCAA
Organism: Gekko japonicus; assembly: GCF_001447785.1. NCBI lineage: Eukaryota > Metazoa > Chordata > Lepidosauria > Squamata > Gekkonidae > Gekko > Gekko japonicus. Next base: position 83,378 of record NW_015166508.1, read on the forward strand.
CATGGTCTTGTTTCATCTCATTTTGTCGTAGGTTTAGCATATCTGGTTTTTGTACCTTTTCTTTATGCAACTTGCCTTCTACCTCTCAGTCCCTATAGCTCTCCTTTGAATTGTCTTACATGTGTCAGAATCCTCGTTAATGAGAAGCACTCAAAACTGATCACAGAATTCTGGTTGTTTCTGCTTTTACAAGAGATGAGTCACACACAATGATCTAGTTCATTGTATGGTCTTATCTTTTTTACTCTGAAGATCTTAAGGCCATCCAAAAAACACACACAAAGTTATCTGTGTTTGAACTGATCAAGGCATTTTGCACCTCTCAACTCATTACCTTTTGTATCTAAAAGAATACTATCACATATGGAATTGTTAACAATGGATTTGGAAATCCAGCAAAATGTGGAATGCTTTAACTACCAGTATTGGTAAAGCCCAGGATCCAATGAGATCTTTCATAGCATACTCATTTATCGTAGTGGGGTGTGTGTGTGTGTGTGTGTTAAGCGCCATCAAGCCTCTTCTGACTTCTGATGACCCTATGAATTAATGACCTCCAAAACATCCTATCATTAACAGCCTTGCTCAGGTCTTGCAAACGAATGACTATGGCTTGCTTTATAAAGTCAATCCATTTCTTCTTGGGTCTTCCTTTTTCCCTGCTGCCTTCCACTTTTCCTAGCATTATTGCCTTCTCCAGTGACTCTTGTCATCTTACAATGTTACCAAAGTATGAGAGCTTCAGTTTAGTCATTTTAGCTTCTAGGGAGAGTTCAGGCTTGATTTGGTCTAGAACCCAATGATTTGTCTTTTTGGTAGTCCACAATATCTATAAAACTGTCCTCCAACACCATATTTCAAAGGAATCTACTTTCTTCCTGTCAACTTTCTTCATTGTCCAACCTTTACACCCATACAAAGTGATGGGGTAAACTATAGCATGAATTAACTTTATCATGGTTGCCAGCAACACATCCTTACACTTAAGAATCTTTTCTAGCACCCTGACCTCGATAGCCCAGGCTAGCCCAATCCCATCAGATCTCAAAAGTTAAGCATGGTCAGCCTTGGCTAATATTTGGAAGGGCAGCCTCCAAGGAATACCAGGGTCGTGATGCAGAGGCAGGCAATGGCAAACCACCTCTGAAATGTCTCTTACCTTAAAAACAAGTCTAGCTCACCATCTAGTGGTGCCTAATGCTAAAGAGGTAGAACTTCTGGCTGCCAGACAATCTTAGGATCTCCTGGCTATTCTATACACAATACCATACGATGATGATGATGATAATGATAATAATCTTTTCTAGCTCCTTCATGGCTGCCCTTCCCAGGCTCAATCTCTTTCTGATTCCTGGGTTGCAGTCTCTCTTGTGGTTGAAGATGGAGCTAAAGGATAGAAAATCTTGAATAATTTCAATTTCTTCATTGTCAGCCTAAAAGTTCTATAATTCCCCAGCAGTCATTATTTTTGTCTTTTTGATGTTCAGCTGTAATCCTGCTTTAGCACTTTCTGCTATACATCTTAGCAGTACATCTAATTAAATAAGGAATGCACATAGTGCTATAGTACTTAAACAAAAGTAAAATTTAAATAATGTAGTGCATTTATGCTATAAAACACTGGCAGTACAGTTGCTTCTTTTTAATTAAAAGGCATGTACAGTGATCACAATCCTGACAAGTGCTTCCACAGAATTTTAGGAACCTACCATCAAACACTACATTTTCAAGAAACAAGAACTTTTAAATAGCAAGTATAGTAAAATCACCTCTGTCAAACTGAGCCCTTTGGAGTGAGTTAAGTGTTCAGCACTCCCTAACATCCCTATTCTAAACTTAGGACTTGGTTTAGAGAAGTGTCTTGTTTATTATTTACTTAAGCTATTTAAAGCATTAATACCCTGCCTTAAATGGAAGGTTTCCAAGGCATCTTAGGAAACCCCAGTTTAAAGTTGCCTTCCTTAGCAGCAGCAGTTCCTCAACCGGCTGCCTTATAGCTTGGGATACAATGCATGGGGCCGTATCTGCTACTCATCTTTACTACTTAAATATTTCAAATATTTACATCATGCCTTTCAAACGTAGCAGCATGTAGAGATGTAAAGGAGCTCAAAGTCACAAATGGGTTTTATGCTGAGTAAACAATTATGACTTTTCTAGTAAAACTATTTATATTCTGACTGAAATGTCTTTGTTACATAGCCTACAGTCAGACAGGACCAAAGAGGGCTGCCAACCTGCAGGTGGGGCCTGGAGTTCCCATTAATCTCCAGACTGTAGAGATCAGTTCCCCTGGAGAAAATGGCAGCTTTGAAGGGTGGATTCTATGGCAATCCATCCCTGTTGAGCTCCCTGTCTTCCCTACCCCAAACTCTGTCCTCCTCAGGTACCATCCCCACATTTCTAGGAATATTCCAAGCCAGAGATGGCACCCTAGGACCAAACATGGCACATTTGGTCCTAGGTCAGCTGGAGAGGTGGTATAAAACCTTTCTGGATAAATAAAATAAATAGGTACTGCCCTTTCCCCCTACTGGTGTTTAGGAGACTTTTTCAACTGGGGGGACAACATGGGGAGGAAGAGGTAACTTTCCACAGCATCAGTCCATAACACCTCCTTCCCCTGCTGCTTTCTAGGGGCAAAAGGCACAATGGAAGCTTCACAACACAATCCTATGCATGTTTACTCTGAAGTAAGTCCCACTATGTGCAACGAAACTTACTCATAGGTAGGTGTGCATATGCTTGTACCCTCAATCATGCAAGTCCAAAATCACAAAGTTACAGTTTCCAGTCGTCTTTAGAGACTCCACGATATTTAAATTTAGTTGTAGAGTTGTCTCCATTTATGTGATAAGAAACTCTCTGCTTTAAAAGTCTCCAAGAAAAGAGCTGCACAGCTGGTTATGTACCCGGTTAAAAGCACAGGATTGAGACCTTGCTTTCAATAGGTCCTTCTGCTTCTGGAACAGTCAGAGGACTATTTTTGCCTGTTCCCTGGACTCACTGCAGCCCCTGTTTCAATCCCCATGATGTTCATGGGGTCCACTGGCCCACAAAGACATGATTTCAAGGGTCACTGTAGACCACAGCAGGAGGGGAGGGAGGGAAGAGGTGGAAAAGCTGTCATGTATACAGAAGAAGAAAAAGAAGAAAAGATTGGATTTATACCCCGCCCTTCACTACCCAAAGGTGTCTCAGAGCGGCTTACAAACTCCTTTCCCTGACCAGAGAAGAGGTCTTAAAGTTAAAGGGGAAGAATTCAAATTACAAGCTTTTGCTGACGACTTAATTTTTATTTTAGAAGACCCTCTATCTTCAATTATCCGACTTATAGATACAATTCAGGATTATGGACAAGCGGCAGGCTTGAAAATTAATTTCAAAAAAATGAATATGTTGACTAAAAATTGTACTTCAAGTCGAATATTGCAGCTTCATGAAATTTCCTCCATAGAGGTAAGAAAGAAAGTGAAATATTTAGGTATTGTTTTAACCAACAGAAGTAGTTCCATAATTGATGATAATTATAAGAAACTGTTCCTAGATATAAAAAAGGATCTGGCAAAATGGAAGGACCTTCAACCATCTTTCATGGGGAGAATTGCAACGATCAAAATGAATGTTCTTCCCTGGTTTCTTTTTCTTGCCCAAAACATACCGATTCTTAGAAAGATGCAATACTTGAAAGAGATGGATAAGATCACTCATCAATTTATTTGGCAATTGAAAAGGCCTAGGATTAAATGGAAAATATTACAAGACAAGAAGGAGAGGGGTGGCTTTGCACTAACTAATTGGATATTGTATGATAAAGCAGTGCCTTTATCATGGATAAAAGAGTGGATAGCATTAGAAAACTTAAGATCTCTAAAACTGGAAGGTCATACTTTAACTATGGGAAAAGATAGAATACATACAAATTTTCATCACCATATAATAAGAGGGGCATTGATAAAAACTTGGAGAGAGATAAAAGATAAACATTATATGAAATCCCCAAAATGGGTTTCACCTCTCGAAGCCTTCATAAAACCTACCTTGATTACAAAATATAATGTGGGGAGATATGAAGAGCTTTTAGATGCTAAAACTATGTTAAGATCAGAAGAGCTATTATTTGTACAGAACTTTAAACTAATGTGGTGGGGGAAAATACAATTAAAGTCTAGGTTCTATAAGGATAATAGAGTTGGATTTTATGAGAAACTTATAGATTGGGATAGGATATGGCTGGGAACAGATGAGAAACTGATTAAAAATTATATACCTTATTATTAGAGGAATATATGCAAGATGAAATTGTGAAAACATCAATGGATACCTGGATGAAAGATACAGGTCACAATATAGATTTAGATAATTGGGCTAAAATTTGGAATGCAGTAAAATTTACAAGGGCTACCCCATATAAATAAAATATTTATAAAATGTTCCATAGATGGCATTGGTCGCCAGATAAAATTGCTAAATGTTACCCAAATTTAACAAAAAATTGTTGGAAATGTAAGAAAAACGTAGGAACATACTTTCATATGTGATGGAGATGCGGGAAAATCTATAAATATTGGGTTGGGATACAAAAGATAATTCAAGAAATATTGGATATTAATTTACCATAAAAACCAGTTTTTTAAAATTAAATTAAATATATTACCGGATGGTTATAATAAATGTGACCTTTATATTATTACATATGTATTGACAAAAGCCAGAATTTTGTTAGCAAAAAATTGGAAACTGGATAAAGTACCATCAAAGAAAGAGCTAATCCAGAGACTGTTGGAGATGGCCGAGATGGATAGACTAAGCAATTTACTCCAAGGAAAAGATGAAGAAAATCACCTAAAATTTTGGTCAAGAGTGTATAAATGGATACAAAAATGATTGAAAATTTTGACTTTCATGATTATTTGTTAATTCAAGTGGACTGTATATTTTCTTTATACAATAAATAAATATTAAAAAAACACATCCATGATAACCCAAACTGTGAATCCTTGCCAAGTGGAGACGTCTCTCTAAAGTTGCATTCTTAGCATCCATCCATAACTCTGCTTTCATGGATAGACTGAGCCTGAAATTTTTAACTCCCATTCTGCCAATATCTCTGGGAGGCCTCGGGACCAAATGAAATGAAACCTTGGGACATCCATTTTTCTAAATTGGCAGCAGCTGCAGGACTCTCCAATTTGAACCGGGACTGTGATATTCTTAAAACGTTTTCCATCCAGGCCTCACTTACTTGGAAATAAATTCCACAAACTCATTGGGACCAACATCCAAATGAACATGCAAGGGATTTGGCTGCATGTCTATGCAACTCTAGAGCTGACTGAGCAAAAGAAGTCCTTTACAAGTGTGAATTTCCCCACTGATTTTAATTAGGTGCTGATAATACAGATGGATTGGAAACCCCTTCCATGTTACCTGAGCAGCAGAAAAAGCATATACAATATTGAGCACTGAGCACATCATGAATTTTGAGCAGGCAACAAGGTGTTTCCAATCAAATATTCAATCCGGAGTGTGCCCTGTTAGGGATTCCATGGCAAACAGATACAACTGTTTCATTTTGGTACATTCCCAAATGTGAAAAAGTCTGCTTTAGTCCCAAGCCAAACTAAGCAAGGCAGAAAAAGGCATTGTGGGGTTTTAGATTCAGCCACTATCAACTGACAAAACACCAAATTGATTTGGCATGTAAGTCCCATAGCTAATGTCAACAGACTAGATTTATGCTGGTTAACTGAGTCAATTTACCACGGTAAATTAAGAAAAGGGTTCCTCCCATTTTCATTTTATTTTATTTCATTTTTGTCTGCTGGTGAGATGCAAGACATGTTACAAAAAGGCTGAGTGAAAGCATATGATTTAAACATTTTTAATGTATTTTAAATTAGCCAAGGTTAAATCGGTTGAAATTAAAGCTCTTCCAGCGACCCCTGTGGACCTGCCATTAATTCTGATGCCAACATTCCCATGTATGCCTTGCTCAAGAAACCATACATTAGTTTAAAAAATATCTGAGACTGATCTTCATCCAGTATTTTACTCAAGCTTTGCAAAAGTATAAATTGACAAACTACTACTACGCGGCACCATCCATTGCGCCAGTGTAGAGTAGCTGCTAGAATGTCAGACCAGACGCCCAGGGAGATGCAGGTTCAAATACCCAGTCTGCTACACGCAGGCTAGTCAACCTAACCATGGGCTATTGTGAAGACAAAAGGAGGAGGAAAACCCTACAGCCTGCTCAGAACTGTCTGGAAGAAGGGCAGTATAAAAATCTTATCAATGAACAAGAAGTTCTCCCCAACTAAAAAAAAGTTAGAGTAGTGTAAGGGTACTACTACAACAGTAGAATTTCTTGGCAGATTCTGCCCTAGTACACACACACCCCCATCTACACAATTTGCATCCAGCTTTTCCTAAGTAGGATCTGCGGTGGCTCAAGTGGTTAAGACGCTGAACTGCAGGCTGTGGAAGGTCAGTAGTTCAGCAGTTCAAGCCCCGAGTGTGCCGCATGACGGAGTGAGCTCCCGTCTCTAGTTCCAGCTCCTGCCAACCTAGCAGTTCGAAAGCAAGAAATTGCAAGTAGATAAATAGGTACCACTTCGGTGGGAAGGTAACAGCGTTCTGTGCGCCTTGGTGTTTAGTCATGCCGGCCACATGACCACGGAAACGTCTTCAGACAGCGCTGGCTCTTCGGCTTTGAAACGGAGATGAGCACCGCAACCCTAGAGTCGGACTCGACTGGCTTTCGAGCAAGGGAACCTTTACCTTTACTTACTTCTGATATAAAGCATACAGATTTCATCATTAAGTGGGAAGATTCCAAACAACGAAATTAACTCCCTTCTCCTGTATAGGGAGGTCAGAGATGGTTTGCCATTGCCTGCCTCTCCATCATGACTGTGGTATTCCTTGGAGTTCTCCCATCCAAATACTAGCCAGAGATGACCCTGCTTAGCTTCCAAGATCTCATGAAATCGGGCTATCCTGGGCTATCCAGGTAAAAGCATGACAGTAATACCATTCAATAACTTCTTGGTTAGCAATAATAGTATGTAGAAAAGAGTATGCACAACATACTTGTGGGACAGCCCACACTAGACCGATCGTAAGCCAAGCTGGGTTGGCCCTGGTTAGTACTTGGGTGGGAGACAACCAAGGAAGTCCAGCGTTGCTATGCAGAGGCCAGCAATGGCAAACCACCTCTGACTGTCTCTTGCCTTGAGAACCCTCTGATGTTGCCATAAATCCGCTGCACTAGACGGCACTGTCCACCACATGACATGACAGAGGTTCTTCTTTTATAACAGCGGCCTGTAGTATAACACGTTGGGAGTGTGTTCATTTATTGATTTACTTACTTCATTTATGGCCTGCCTTTGTTGTTAAGACTCAAGGCAGATAACAAAATATAAAATAATCAAACAGCAGAGACCTCCAGTTAACAGTGCAGTAGGACGAAGATAATAAAATTGTACAACAATGCAAACAAGCAAGGAAACAAACAAAAATTGTTTAAGACATGACATACCATAGTACAGTATAGATCTTTGCCATGTGATTGAAAAGGCACCTTAGACTCTGTATCCTATGACACCCAAACTCATGAGAAACAATTCTTCTCTCCAGTGATCATGGTATAGAAGTGATTTACTTCTGATGAGTCTGTGATTGTTGCCACACCAGTCACTATCCCTGGCATACTGCACAGTATTTCTATAGTTCTTCTGCATTCCTGCAGACAAAAACTGCATCCTAAGGCCCAATTTTAGCTGACACTGCTCTCTAAATCGTATTTCTCCCCTCCCCAACTGGGATGAAATAGGATTATCTCTGATTCAATGAATTATGCAAATATAATGTACAGCTGGAAATGCTTAAAACGATGTATTTTTGCCCAGCAAAGAGAGCCATAAAAATGGCTGTCACTGCTGCAAGCTTTTATATTTGATGCTCTAGAGTCTACCCTTAGTTTTGTTACATAATAAATAACCCAGCTATTGTATTACAGTGTCAGCATAAACATATTAATATCTGCAACTGAAGAACTCCCAAGACAGGCTATGGAACTGCAGGGCTTTAGTCAATAAAGCAAGATAATGTTATTTTATGCTGCACAAAATCACAAAACATGAATCCCCATTGCAATAAGGAGATATATTATTAATTCTTTTCCCTGTTGCGTTATTCAAACCTGTCATTCATTTCTTAGTGTTCAAAGTATTGTAAAACTGTCCATTTTCAGAATTAACATGCGGGGGAGGAAAATTTGCAGAGCAAAAAACAAAGGTGAGAATCACACACTGTGTCAAGACAGCCATGGGGAAAAGTCATGTCATCCTGTTCCAAAGCAGTTGTGGGTGCCCACTTGCACACACAAGGGCTGATTTCAAACAGCCTATGGTCCCTGCCACGAGAGGGGGAAAAAGGACGGGCAAAGTGCGGCTTTTGAAAGCCGCACCAAAATAGGCATGCGGCGGTGGGATCATACAGATCCCGTGAGCCGTTGTGCACTTGCTCCCCAGCACGATCAGATGCCAGGAAGACCGGGGAGAAAGCCACGGGAGGCTGCCGAACTGCGCATGTCTGAGCATGCGCAGTTCGGCCAGGAGCCGGGGATGCGCCGGCGGAAGAACGCGCCGGCGATCCCACAACCGGCTTTGATGCGGCCTTTCGGAAAGAACCACCTCGGTAGGTGGTTCTTTTTTGCTGCGGGTTATCGTCGGAAGGGCCAGATCGGGGACGGGCGCGCAACGCTTCCCAGATGTTGCGGTGGGATCGCGCCCGTTTGCTCCACCCCCGATCCGTCCCTCTCCCGGCCCAAATCCTCTCGTGTGACCGGGGCCTATGTATTCCATTTCAAGAACTGGTTACTAACGGGGGGGGGTTCTGTCATTTCAGAAAGACCCGTTTTAGTAACTGGTTCCTAACAGAATATATTTACCTGTTCAGACAAACACACTTCCGTCCCATTCGAGAAGGGTGCCTGAAGTGTTGTTGACTCAAACTGCTTTCTTCCAATCTTCAATCCTTCCTACTGCTTCTGAAGCGCTATGGGGTCTAAATAAAATGCCCCGTAGCACTTCCTGCAATGACAGGTTTTTTCGCGCCCCTTTTCTCCCCACACGCAATCATCCTCTTTTTTTTTTAATGTTCTATTGGGAGCACTATGGCACTGAAGCAGGACCACAAATCAGCGCCATAGCAACCCCATTGAGATGCCTGGACTCTATTTAGATACACTGACATTCGCTACTGCTGTCACTTGGAAACAAGTACCTGATTGGACAGTGTGTTTAAGTGGGACATCAGGGATGTAAGTGAATGGTGAGACAGATGTTTGGTCGATTTTTAAGAAGTTTGCTTTAGAGGAAGTATAGACTCAGGCACAACACACAAGCACACATATTCCATGGTTTGTGGGAGTTAAGGAAAGCAGGAAAGCTTCCTGGGTTTCAAAACAGTCCAGTCCCCCCCCCCCGGTGCTTGAACTCTGTATCCAGTGAGCTCCTTGTTTACAGGTGACAGCAGTAGTGAATGTCATCTAAATAAGTAGTGAATGTATCTAAATGGAGTCCAGGCATCTCAATGGTATTGCTATGGCACTGATTTGTGGTCCTGCTTCAGCGCCATAGCGCTCTCAATAAAACATTAAAAAAAAACCCACAACCCTCCCAGGAAGATCGTGTGTGCAAGGGGAAATGGCGGGAAAAGAAAGCGGTGCAGTTTGAAATGGCACACCGCTTCAGAGATGGCTCCTTACCAGAAGGCAAATGCTGTGTGACACAGCCGTCCCTGGACTGGTTTACTCCATGATGGGCCAATAATGGAAACCATGCGGTTAAAAAAGGTAATGTGAACTTGACCAATATCTTGGGGGTGGTCTTGGCATTTAAAAAATCCTTCGTTCACTCAACCCCACTCAGCAGAATACATTCAGAGCATAAAGTTCCTGCTTATTTCCTTCCTAATGGAAATCAAGAGCACATACCTGAGAATGGCACTTGAACTATCAGAGAGGCTCAAAAAAGCCTTCCCCTCACTTTTCACAAGGAAGCTCATTGTGATCGTCTGAAAAGCTTTCTTCTACTAGAGCCAAACCATCTGCTTATGAGTGCTCTAAACAATGGATGGGATTCGATAACTCCCTTGACAGACAGAAAGACTTCCACCAATGGAATAATTACACTGTGATTACTCTTCTCTGTTTGATGCTTCTGCACTGTCTCGGTGTTAGGACCCTGAGGCACAAGCAACATTCACCAGTGATCAGATGTCTCTGCTCTAGGGCTGACAACCTCCATGGGGTGGCTGGAGATTTTCTGGGATTACACTGGATCTCCAGGCGACAGAGATCCATTCACCTGGAGGAAACGGCCGCTTTGGAAGGTGGACTCAATGGCCTTATAACCCACTGAAGTCCCTCCCCTCCCCAAACCACACCCTCCTCAGGCTCCACCCCCCAAATCTCCAGGTGTTTCCCAACCCAGAGCTGGTAACCCTACCCTGCTCCCATCGATTTCCAAGTGCCCATCATAAACTCTGTATAACTTTGGACAGCCAGTGAAGTATTGTGGGGAACTAGGGCTGGAAGACCCGGGTTCAAATGAAGCTCACTAGGTAGCCTTGGGTCAATTGCTCTTTCTAAGGCTAACCTACCTCACAGGCTTGTTGTGACGATAAATTGGAAGAAGCATCCACCTAGACACCACCATGAGCTCCTTGGAAGAAAAGCAGTATAAAAATTGTGACAGCTAGGTCATAGTAGTAGTAGAAGAAGAGTTGGTTTTATACCTTGCTCTTCACTACCCAAAGGAGTCTCAAAGCGGCTTACAATCTCCCCACAACAGACACCCTGTGAGGTAGGTGGGTCTGAGAGAGCTCTGAGAGAGCTGTGACTGGCCCAAGGTCACCCAGCTGGCTTCATGGGGAGGAGGAGTGGGGAATCAAACCTGGTTCTCCAGATTAGAGTCCTCTGCTCTTAACCACTACACCGATAGTAATTATCTATGAGGGCCGCCATTCTCTTGTATCATAGCCAATGAGCACAACTTTCACTTGGCAAATCCCAAGTACGCAGAAAATCATCTGAAGACCAGCATCATGATAAAAAAAAAGTTAGAAATTTTGCATTAACATGTTGTGAATCATATATAGTTCACTCATGCCAGGATCAAAGATTTCCAGGTTTAGAACAATTTATCACTGGAATCTTTAGCAAATCGCGGGGAGGGTTTTTTTTGGGGGGGGATTGCATTAAAATAAACTGGTTTATAGGTAAGAAACAAACTGCAATTGGTTAAAGCACCAGATTACACATTGTAGTTAGTTCTAAACCAGGAAACAGTCAATCAATGTATAATGTGTAAAAGGAGGGCACTAGGAACACACAAGCTTCATGACTGCTTTCTTTTTCTTTTTGCCCCCCCCCGGGGATTTTTTTTTAAATTTAAATTTCTTATTTTAATTCAGCTTAAACAAAACACAAACTTTTATGACTGTCAACAACAATGGAACTCAACAAGGTAACTACATATGTTTATACAGATTTCGAAATAGATTACATGTGGTGAAAAATGTCATAATACTTTTTAGGAACACTGAATTTAGAGAACTCAGTATTAAACATATATTCAAGAAAAGGGAACCATTTCAGATGAAGGTTAGGTTTTTTACATGTGAGATTTGTATTTTTATTGCATTTTCTATAAACTACAAAGAAACAAGGAGGGGTAACTACAAACTACAGGTGAAAGTAAAGAGAACCACTAAAAACGTCATGATTTCTGAAGTTCTTTCTCAGACCCACCCAAGTGAGCACAGCCATTGGCTTCTAGCACGTTATCCTGAGTGCTCTGCTGTAGAAGCAGTATGTGAATGAGGGTAAAATCCTGTGAGAGCCACTGTCCTTCACGTTATCACATCTATGTATGCTACTTCTCTGTATGGCACATGCTTGTGGTGGTTATAAAAACAGGCAACAGTACAAATCGATCATCATTCATTACAAACTTATCAACAGAATTACATAGATTATTAGTGGAGGAGAATATGCTAATTAAAAGTCCCATACTTTTTCCCAAAGGAGAGGTCATTATCTGAACTTGGTAAACTGACAGAAAAGACAACTCCCCACTGTGAATTTATCATTAGTAATGCTGGCAGCATTCTTTGGTTTCTCAGATTCTAGTATCCCTAACTGAAAACAGATCCTTCGGGGTACATGTGGAATGTGCATCCAGAAAAGAATAGACAAAATAACAGTATGCGTCTCGCAGTGCTCCTGCTCTAGATTGTCTACCCCAGAGAGTGAAATTGAATGAAAGTGAGTTTAGGAGTCTAAGTAAAACCATAAAACCAGCAGTTAATTTAATTTCATGGCAAACCTAGGGAGTCATATCAAATGCAAAATGATGCTTCACAACTAATTGTGGTAAGCAATTTAAAGCAATTGTAATCTAAATGATCTCTGCCCTAGATGAGATTCAGTTACTCCCATACAAACAGTATGTGAAACATCCACTGAAGGGAGACAATATGCCTTTTCTATGCAATATAATATAATTTACAAAATGCATGTTAAATGTCATGGATTGATGATGGAGAATAACATTTGAAAATTCTTGAGAACCAAATATACAGATTTATCTGGGTATGTGCATCTGATGCATGTCAGATTCTGATTCAAACTCCAGATCCTAGCACTGGATATACTGAAGCTCATGCAGCACAATTCCCTGTGGTCTATTCTTCTACACTTAACTACAACAAAAACCCACCCAAGACTCAGAGTGCCATAGCTGCCTACTGATAAGATAAAGTCATCTCAAGCAATCTGCCATGTGCAAAGGTAGTCAGGGCTCATTTAAAGAATATGTTTTCAGTACTAGGTTTTGGATTAAAAAGGGATGACACCTGATGCACATAAAAACAAGCTGCAAAACTTATCAAGTTCCAAAAAACCCAATAAGTGTATAAATTGGAGGCCCCTTTTGAGCTTGAGGCCCAGGCCAAATTGCTCTCCTGCCCCTCTGACTGGCTCTGGTAGCCACCTGGAGTACCTTTCTCTGTGGCCTTGCTGACTGAATGTGACACACAGAAGATTATAAACTGGAACAAAGCAGAAAAGACAACATTGTGCATGAATGACAATAGGGAGCCAGTAGAAATGCAGTTCCTCCCTATTTCCAAACCAGGTGACTAATAACCATAATATGTAGTGCAACTAGACTATCAATATGTTCTTCTTAATGATCTGAAGTAAGATTTTAAAGGTTGCTTTTCTGTCTCTGTAGGAAACCTTCAATCAGTTCTTACAATCCTAAAAACAAATCCTTAGATGGAAGCTATGACAGTTAAATTGATATCAGTTTGAGCATAGAGACAAGTCTATTATCTTGGTTTGAAAAAATACCGTAGGCCCCGGTGACACGGCAAAGTTGTCACGGGAGAGGCACGGAAGGTGGGCGGATTATCCGGGCACGATCACACCCCAACATCTGGGAAGTAGAGCGCACCCGTGGCTTACCGCCGACAATGCGCATTTAAAAACTAGTACCTCCAAGGTACTAGTAAACGTTTGCCACAGGCTGCCTCCAGACGCCTGTGGTGTAATCGCGCCAGCATGCGGCATTCCCCTCTGGTGCCTCGTTTACCCTCTGGCGCCGAGGGAAGGACCCGTGGTGTGCCGCTGGCACGTCTGATCGCGTAATTGCAGATCAAACTGCGCCGAGGCAATTAGCCACGCCTCCCCCCCACAATATCCGGCCCGTGTGACCGGGGCCATAGGCTGCAGTCACACACACTAAACAATCCACTTTCAATGCACTTTCCAACTGGATCTTGCCAGTTCACACAGTAAAAATCCAGTTTGAAAGTGGACTGAAAGTGGATTATTTAGTGTGTGTGACCGCAGCCATAGTTTTCTTTTGGGGTAACTGCTTAACTGGGCAAGAGGCAACTATCAACTGGTAATCTGGCAATTGATGGTAGGAGTTTCACATGTTTATGGAGTTATAACTGATACGAGTTCCCAAATTTCAGAATAATATCTGAAATCATTCTTAGGCTGAATGTAAACGAGATCCAACAAGTCCTCTGAAGACAATCGCTCTCTGCACATACCTTCAGGCAGTAAATCCCTGAATGCCAGTGCCAGGAAGCAACATCAGGGGAAGGCCTCAGCCTGCTTGTTGGCCCTCAAGGGCAACTGGCTGGCCACTGTGTGAAACAGAATGCTGGACTAGATGGATCACTGGTTGATCCAGTAGTATTCTTCTTATGTTCTGAGAATCCATCTTTACACTGTGTCACTTACATCTCCTAAGGTTAGAATGGACATGATTTCAGGAGATCTGTGAATAGTTATTTAATGAATAAACTGTTGCTGCAAGAAATCCCAGTTCTAACCGGGACTCAGACCTTTCCTCCCTCTTCCTATTTACCAGACACTAATTCTCCCCCCCCCCCAATACTACAAAAGGATCTCTCTGTATCATCTAATTTGATCCTCAGGCAGATGTTCTAACTATGCAAGGGTGAGATTTCTCACAGCAGAGTAGTTTGGTAATCAGAATCACCCTGCCAAGAGATAAGGAGGATTTCCCCTTCCTTCAGGAGTAGATATGTGATAAGATATGGGGATTATCTGTTTGGGTTTTATGATGCTTTTAAATTTAAGCATGATAGCATAGAAGTAAATTCTACTTGAAATCAGGGAAACTCACATAATGAGACTATGATTACACCACCAGAGGGAGAAAGATGAACACACAATCCTAAAGACACTTTACTTTGAAATCAATGGAAAGCTCTGAAATCAATGGAATTTGCTTGCTCCAAATGTGCTTAGAACTCAGGTGAAAGTAGTCTCAATGCAACAGTGCTTGCCTGCACTCCAACAGGACTCTACTGAGTCTCCAGGATCAAACCCGTTATACCACCTGTATTTCCATTGTTCAGTTCGGGTAGCTATTTCACGTTCCAGATCTTTTAAAATTTATTTGTCAATGGTACAGACACAATACTGCCTCACTCTTGAACACGGTTAAGAAATCGGAACTGAGCCATGGAATTATGCGTTGCTTCCCTGCAGTCTTTCTCTGAAGAAAACACCTTCTCTCTTGCCTTAATCCAGGGGTCATTTCCTGCAGGAGCGCACAGGAGTGGAGCTCCGGCAGTAAAGAGCCCAGGGGGTGGGCACATGCAACAAGCCCCACCCCCTGCTCCCAGCAGCCCTCAGTCCCAGCAAGAAGCAACCAGGTAAGTTGCAGAGCACACACCCCCCACGGTCCAAAACAGTCCAGAGGCACCTTTAAGACCAAGTTTTATTCAGGTACAAGCTCTCCCTCCTCTGCGAGGACAGATCTGCATGTCCCCCCCCCCCAAATAGCTAGCAATCCAAAACAGTCCAGTGGAGCCTGAGCGGTGGGTGTTCCCTTCTGACACCCTTCCGGTGATGTCAGGGGTGTGTGGCATATGCAAATAAGTTATGCTAATGAGTTATGCTGATGAGCTCCTGCACCTCTTTTTCTATGAAATGACCCCTGCCTTAATCACAAAGAAAACATACCTGGCTACCAGTGTTCCCTCTAAGCTGAGTTGGTGTGAGCTAACTCACAGTTTTTTAGCCTCCAGCTCACAGATTTTTGTCTTAGCTCAGGAAGGAGGGCTCCAGAGCAAACTGATTTATGCAGTAGCCAACTTGCTGGCTCACAACTTTAAAGCCAGTAACTCACAAAGCAGAATTTTTGCTCACAAGACTCCACAGCTTAGAAGGAACATTGCTGGCTACTGATGTTAACCATGGTTAGGCACTTTACTTAAGTAAGACTTGGAACTAGTGTTTGAAAGCCCCGGCCACACGGGGGGAAATGACGCGGCCAAAGTGCGGCTTTTTAGAGCCGCACCAAGAGACACGTGGCAGCGGGATCAGACAGATCCCCTGAGCTGCCACACAGTTGCTCCCCGGCACGATCAGATGCTGGGGGGGGGAGCCACGGAAGGGAGAGCGAGGCAGTCAGCTGTGCATGTGTGCGCATGCGCAGTTCTGCCGGGAGCCTCGATTGCTCCTGAAGACTGGCACCGGCGATCCCACGGCCACGCTTGCTGCGGCGTTTCAGGTAGGTACTGCTCTTTTGTAGGTTCTTTTTTGATGTGTGTTATCGGCCTTCGGGGATGGGTGGGCGCCGCTTCCCAGATGTTGTGGTGTGATCACACCCGTTTGCTGCACCCCTGATCCGTCCCTCTTGCGGGGCTAAACCTCCCGTATGACCGGGGCCGAAGTTGACTAACATACACCAGTAACGGCAGAACATGGTTAGCCTCAGCCATGGTTAATATTGGTACCCATTAACTGTTGTTTAGGTAGGAGAGAGAGACTGAGGGGAGAGGCTGAAGAGAACACAGGGTTGTACAGCTGGCTCCCAATCCCTTAGCCAGCATTGAATCTGCACCAGCTTTTTAAAAAATGTGGTTCAACAATTCTCTCTGAGGAATGTGCTGCCCTAATTTAGGCCAAGAAGTGTTAAACAAAGAGCAAAGTAAATACACCTAGAATAAGCGTTGATGAAAAGGCTAACCATAAAGTTATATAAGCTTGTGATCTGAAGCACATTCATTTAAAAGGATGTACCATTTCAATGAGCAGGGATGACTTAATGTTTTTAGGTTCAAGTTAATTACCTTGCCTTCATCACTGCTGTATCCGAGTACCACCCAGGCTTTTAAATAATTATGAATTCCTTCAGTCTTTCATCTCCTATTGTAACAGACAATGTCATATGAAGAGTCACAGGAAGATCCACCTTCTCTTAGCCCTGACTAAGCAGCTTAATTAGAGGAAGAAAACCATTGTCATGCATACAGGTAATGAATCTTCAACTCTCTACTACTACAATGAAGAACATTATACACAGAATCCTTTGAGCTACAGATAGCCAACAGGATATTGTGACCTACTGCTCTGATTTTACCCATGCTTACTTAAAGTTTCACTAAATTCAACTGCACCTACCACCACAGTATAAGTAAGCACACGACTATAGCCCTAGTGTAACTCTCAGTCTAACTTACCTCAGAGGGTTGTTATGAAAATAAAATTGAGGAGAAGAAAATGATGTAAACTGCTTTGGGTCCCCATTGGGAAGAAAGATGGGGTATAAATGTGGTACCTATCCTGACATACTTCAGTATGCTTTTAGGCAGCAACAGACTCACAACAGTTTAAAGCTATCATCTCTTTTCCCCAAGGAACTTTGGAAACTCTGATAATTCCAGATGGGTAAAGTAAAGGTTTCCCTTGCTCGAAAGCCAGTCGAATCCGACTCTAGGGTTGCGGTGCTCATCTCTGTTTCCAAGCCGAAGAGCCAGCGCTGTCCGAAGACGTTTCCATGGTCATGTGGCCGGCAAGACTAAACACCAAACCGCACGGAATGCTGTTACCTTCCCACCGAAGCGGTACCTATTTATCTACTTGCAATTTCTTGCTTTTGAACTGCTAGGTTGGCAGGAGCTAGAACCAGAGATGGGAGCTCACTCCGTCATGCGGCACTCGGGTCTCGAACTGCTGAGCTACCGACCTTCCACAGCCTGCAGTTCTGCGTCTTAACCACTTGAGCCACCAAAGCTCCCTCCAGATGAGTAGCTTTGTTCATTTATTTCTTTATTTGCTTCAACTATAGCTTGCCTTTTTCACTGATACTTAAGGCAGATTACAAAACAGTTTTAGTCTGTTGCAGCAAAAATAAATAAGGGTCCTGTGGCACTTTAAAGACTAACAACATTTTATTCCCGTGAATGCTTCCCTTCCACTTTGTATCTGAAGAACAGATTATTCTAGTTTATACAGGTAGGAACCAAATTTTCTTACGTCTTCAAGGTGCCAAAAGGCGCCTATTTATTTTGGGAGCTGCAGTCCTGTAAGGGCACCTGGAGACCATACTCAGAACACAGAAAATTGCCAGGTTTCCTCAAGAGAAGCCATAACAATTAAACTGGTATAAAACTGATTCTGTAATACAGAGCTGCTCTTTGATTCCTTATAGAACAGGTCCACATGTGCCACTGTAGCTCTTTTCCAGCTGTTCAAGTGCATGTGAGAAACAGAAAGCCAATACTTAAACACACTTGAACTGACTAATGCCCATACAGGCAGGCTGATTTACAATCACCGTATGTTATAATGGAAGACTTACCATACATCTCTAGCTTTTTAACTGCAACTCCTGCCCTGCCTTTTACACATTTTGCTGGTCAAAAGGTAAGCAGAAAGGAACTTGTGATTATTATTGCATCACAGCATATGATCAGTTTCCATAAAACGGTGGATTGCATTCCAAACTTCAGCACAAGAATACCCACAGCATCTTGTGACGGGGCTGATGACCTCTGTTCCAAGCAAATATATTTATCATAAAAGTGAAATAGACCTTACTGCACCGGGAGGTGGTGTGAACAAGTAATTTGGAGAAAATAAAAGGGCCATGTGAACAAGTAATTCAAATATTTTCACTTTAAAGTAATAGAAAATATGCAGGGACATATTTATATATTTATTTCAATATTTATATGCTGATTTCTCCCAATGGGGTATCCCTTACATCATCCTTCATTTTCGCCTCACAACAACTACCTTGTAAGGTAGTTCAGCCTGAAAGAGAGTGACTGGCCCAAGGTCACCCCACAGGCTTCCGTGGCAGTGGGAATCTGGTCTCCCAGAACTCAGTCTGGCACTTTAACTGCTATACTAAACTGCCCCTCATATGCAGAGCCAACGCAGTGTAGGGGACAAAGTGTCAGACAAGTTTCAAATCCCCACTCTGCCGTGGAAGATTTTTGGGTAAATTTGGGCCAGTTACTCTCTCTCTCAGCCTAACCTACCTAACAGGGTTGTTGTGAGGATAAAATGAAGGACAGAAGAATACTGTAAGCCATTCTAGGTCTCCACTGGAGAAAAGTCACATATGAATGAAGTAAGTAAGTAAATAAATAAATAAATAAATAAATAAAATGGGCCCTTATCATAGCAGCATGAAACGGTCCAAAAGGTACTTTCTGAAGTTTCTTGCTGTTCTCTATGAAGAAGGTCCTAAATTTTTTTCTTTTATAGTAATCAATGTTGACTTAGGCAAGAGTAAGTAGAACTAATTGTTCCACACACACCCCAGAAAGACTTCTTCAAAAGCCTAGAACACTCCATCTACTAAGGTCCTTTTCAGTTGGAGGCCATCAAACTAAATGCC
Source organism: Gekko japonicus (assembly GCF_001447785.1). Lineage (NCBI taxonomy): Eukaryota > Metazoa > Chordata > Lepidosauria > Squamata > Gekkonidae > Gekko > Gekko japonicus. The sequence continues at coordinate 102,634 of NW_015166508.1, forward strand.
ACTCCCTGATTGCACCAAATATATTTGCCATCTCTCTAGAAATAGGAGCCCTACTGTTACTGTCAAGAACAGAGAGTGAATATACGGAAATTGCCAGAGGCAATGAAATGAATGAAATTAACACACTCTTTTGACAAGATGACACCTCTGACAACTTAATTGCTGTATCCCAACCATAATTAACATAGTAAAGCACCCAGCATCTAAGAGCAGCTTGTCACTGTGGGGGAAAGGATGCAGCTAAACCTGACTGCAGGGAAAATCTGCACACCTTTTTAAGCAGAAGGACCATTTTTTTTTATACAGGACACTAAAAAGCATATTTGTTTGGAACATATGAAAAGTACTTCTCAATACAATGTGTAAATAAGTTATGGAATCTCTGTCACTAGCCCTAAACAGCCTGTGCCTGACATACCTATAGGAACACACTTTACCCCCTCCTCCATTCCTGTGTTCCACCATAACATCTGTGCCCCAAATCAGGTCTGCAAGGTGCTCATTGAGATCTTCTCACTGGCAGGCCTTCAGCTGAGGAATTATCTTCCTCTGGAGACCTATGAAAAGCTTAACTTAAATAAAGTTTCAAAGGTTAGCCATGCTGGTCTGCAGAACAGCTAGATAGATACAGTGAAGATCTAGACGGATTTCAGAAAAAGGGGCCAACCATTTTCCAGAGGGAATTAACTATAATGGCACCTTGGTGTTCAGAAGAGGCATCTCTCTGATACCCTGATGCTGGGACCAAAAAGCAGCAGATATTCTCTCAACTATTCCCTCTGGGTGAGCTTCTCAAGGGTGTCTAGCTGGCCACTGTTGGAAATTGCATGCTGGCTTCTACTCTCATTGAGAAAGGCCATTCTTACATTTTGCACGTGCCTCTCAGGCACTATCCATACCATATATGAATAAAGTTAATGCAGGCTAGAAGGTGGAAGAGAAATCAAATGGCCATTTGAGCCAATCAAAGTTTTGCATTTATATTCTAATTCAACTGAAGCACAGGCTGTATCATGTGTGAAAGGACAGCCAAGACAGAAACAACAGACATCATTAAGCAGAGGTAACACCCCCTTTCTATTTAACATGTCCTCCTGTCAAATTAATGTCCACCTCAACATGATGCGGGGGGGGGGATGTCAACTGATTTAACAGAATAAATCTGTGACTTCTGCACGGGCAGACCCCCAAGCCCATCTTGCAAGGTCCAGAACTGGTGCTTCTACTCAGGGTTTGTCCTCGCATTTAAGACCACAGCTGTTAGCTATACAGTCACTCAGGATTCAAAAAGACATTTAAAATAGTCCGTCTAGAAATGTAGGGGTTTTTTTAAAAAAAAAATAATGCTGCCAAGAGTACAGATTTTTTTAAAAATCCAATAAATCACTCCAGAAACAGCCATAATTTATATCTGCATGGCACGTCTGTTGAACCAGAAGTTGAAACAGCAGAATGCCCCACTCCCTATTAGAAGCCTCAATTCAGCAGACAAGACTACCAAATCTGAGCAAAGGGTATCTTTCTCCTGCCTCCTTCCATGTTCTCCAAAGACACCGAATCACAACCTAAAGACCTGTGCTCAGCGGAGCTCCACATGATGGAATCTGACTCATCCCAGCAAGGTTAAAATGTACAGAACATAATCAAGACACACTGGGTGGCTTTATCCTGTGACCTGTTACTGCCCCGTGTAAACAGAAAGGAAGAACGGGGACATTAGGCACTGTCAGTGGAACACAAATGAATCAGATAAAGGCACCCATCCCCTGATGAGCCACAGACCCTGGGTTCCCCGTCAAACCCACCATTCTACTGCATAGCATTTCTACAAGGGACAGGAAAATGTGAGAGAAGGTGAGTTGCGATTTTTCTGCCTATTAAAAAAAAAAAATCGGATCTTTCTCCTCCTTCCTCACCCCCCTACCGAAGGTTTCCGATTTGCATGAGAATCTGGTCATAGATGTGGCCACGTTTTAGCGTGACTTGGGTATCAGTTACCTAGGCTGAACTGCTGCCTACTCGCTGTCTCCCTCCCAGTTGCACCCGTGTCCTTTTACTGCTATAATTCCTCCTCCCGCGAACCCTGCACCGTCTCCCGTTATACCCGATTCCGGCATTCGCCGACATTGTACACAAAAGCTGAGCGTCGGAGCCATCCGACAGCGCTGGGCGGCTCCCCGTGCCGATCCCGTTCCCCATGCATGCGCCAAGGGAAAAGGGAGGGGAGTCAAAGCCGAGATCCTACCAGGCAGGGGGCAGCACCTCTCATCGCGCCCCGGCCACAAGCGGCCAGACCCTCCTACGGCCAATCCAACCAGCATTTGGCTTTGCAGCCATCGCCCGTCTCTCTGCCGGCCTCGACCGATCGCGAGCGGCGCAGCAGATTCGGGGCGGGAGGGCAGAAAAGCGCCTTGCAGTGTAACGCAGCTGCCTTGCACCGTGTAACGCAGCTGCCTTGCGTGCGGGTGCAGCAGCAGGGACTTACGGGTTCCGCCAAGGCTCGGGTCTGGCGCGCGGCTCGCTCGACTCGTGCTGCTGCTGCTGCTGCTGCACCCGCACGCGCCGCCTTCTGAAAAGCTGCCCGGCCCTGGCGGCTGCGGCACTCCAGCAGGGAGGGGACCGAGGCGGGGAAGGAGGGAGGGGAGCAGCAGCTGTTTGGGGCGCAGAGGAGGCGCCTCTCCCGTGACTCAGAGGCGGCCGCCCGCCCGCGGAAGCACCTGTACCCGCCTGTCACCCCGTAGCGCCCGCCCTCCCCGCCGGCCTCCCCCCCCTTCCCTGCGTCGCCCCCTGACGGAGAAAAGGCTGCCCCGCTTCCTCGAGGAAGGGGAGGAGGAGAAGCGCGCAGGCCGGCGACCGCTGGCTTTTCCGGAGGCGGCAGCCAAACGAGAAGAGAAGAAAAGAAAGTCGTGAAAGGAGGGAGGGAAAGCGAAACGCCCAGCCGGCTGCTCCAGGAGTCCTCTCTGGCCAGACAGCACTGCCGCTGCTTTCAGCGTCAATAATGTAAGCTTCAGCTGTTAGATGACTCTGATCTATCTGACAGTTGTCATGTGATTGTCATGTGGTGCAGTACCAGACTTATCCAGTTTGTACATGTCTGGGCAAGGACTAAGTCACCATGACTAAGCACATTGCTGATTGGCTGTGCTATGTATATATGTACAGTGTGCTTATGGGGGGGTTTGGATCTGGAGGGCACGGCTCGCACAGCGCCGCGCCCGCAGACGGGCATGGTGGCCCAATGAGTGCAGGATCCGGGAGAGACGTTGTTGAGTGAGTAGTTTATCCAGAGGGGCCCGATAAGGTTTATCCAGAGGAGCCCAGAGCTTCTGCCTGCACAGATTCCACCCTGATTGTACTTGGAACCAATGTTCCCTCTAAGCTGAGTTAGTGTGAGCTGGCTCACAGGTTTTTAGCCTCCGGCTCACACATTTTTGTCTTGGCTCAGGAAGGATGGGGCTCCAGAGCAAACTAATGTATGCAACAGCCAAATCGCTCGCTCACAACTTTAATGCCAGTAGCTCACAAGGTAGAATTTTTGCTCACCAGACTCCAGAGCTTCGAGGGAGCATTGCTTGGAACCGGATAGTTAACGCTTATTGCAGCCAGTATTGGACGTTACTTGATGGCTGGCAGACAAACGCATTTATTGCTTTACAGTTGAAAACTTTAATTAATCATTGCCCGCAGTGGAGATGGTCGACCTTGCTTGGCTTCCAGGCTCTTGCTTGATCGGGCTAGTCGGGGCGATTCAGACGGCTTAGGACAACTTTAGGGGATTTGATGCCTGAGGCCTGGTGAGTTCCAGGCAATCAAGACATGCTACCAAGCCCAAAGCACTCACATGTCCAATGCTGAAGCAAAATGTCTCATTTTAAAACAGATCAGTTTTCACATTAAGAGCCCACATCTTTCGGCCGGGGCAATGTATACTGCCTTCTGGTGTGAAAGCATTACATTATAACAGGGGTCGTTTCGTAGAAAAAGAGCTAGTGGAACTCATTAGCATAACTCATTAGCATATGCCACACCCCCTGACACCACCGGAAGTGTGTCATAAGGCCACACCCCCTGACATCACCGGAAGTGTGTCATAAGGCCACACACCCCACCCCCAACGGTCCCGGCCGCCGCTGGCCTTGCAGCTCCACTGCCGAGCCCCATGAGGGGCCCAGCGGTGGACCTGCAAGGCCGGCGGGAGTGCAAGGAAGCCCCGCGAAGGCCCTCCCTGGCCCCAGGCAGGCGGGGGGGTAGAGGCAGGGAGGAAGCAACTTACCCTCCCTCTTCTCCTGCGTCCTCCTGGCTGAATGAGGGCCGGAAGTGGGGTGGCCGCAAGCAGGGGGCGGGGCTTCGTCATGTGCCCCGCCCCCCGTACCTCACCCGGGGAACTGCGATCCCCCGCGATCCCCCCCAAAATGACCTCTGCATTATAATATATTAAATATATAGGGTGTTGGGCAGCCTAAACCTAAGACCTCCCCCCCTGAGCTAGTTTGGTGTAGCGGTTAAGAGCAGCAGACTAATCTGGAGAACCAGGTTTGATTCCCCACTCTTCCACCTGGAGCTCTCTTTCAGGGCTCTCTCAGACCCCGAAATAAGTCTAGCTCACCACAAAAGAGCTAGAATTTAAGGCTGGCTGACAATCTTCAGATCTCCTGGCTATACTACACATAATGCCATACGATAATTGTTATTATTACCTAAGACCCCAGCACTGGTGCATTGTCGGTGTAGTGCCATACCAGTGTTGCTATTTTGGCATTCCGTGCTTGTTTTGCACAGCAGACATGTGGAAAAAAAATGCCTCTCCAAGGTGCGGAGAGATAGTGATTTCACCAGAGTCCATAGTAACTCCACTGATATTGATTAATCACCGTGTAACATGGTGCCAGACCAGTGCCCTCATGATTTGCAGACACATGGGTTCTAGTTTCAGGTTGTGTGGGCCTCAAAGCAAGAAGAATGCAGAGATTGAGGTAGCAATGAGGGGACTCGGAGTGGCACCTTCACAAATTGCATTCCTGTCAATGTCCCAATAGTTCCCTGGGGAAAGGAATAGGAGGCATGGGCTTGAGTCACACTAACAGGTGTGTTGGCAGGAAAGCAAAGCTCACTTTTTGCCCAGCAGCAGTAAAATACCACCAACTGTAACCATTGATTCAACTGGTCTCACATGAACAAGACATAGCATAGGGCATCCCCCAGTAACCCTGCTATTGACACCAGCCATATAGAGAGGAGATGGAAAGACTGCAGAGAAAGAAGAAGAGAAGAGGAGATTGGATTTATATCCCGCCCTTCACTACTCAAAAGTGTCTCAGAGCGGCTTACAAACTCCTTTCCCTTCCCCTCCCTACAACAGACACCCTGTGAGGTAGGTGGGGCTGGGAGAGCTCTGACAGAAACTGCTCTTTTTCAAGAACAGCTGTGCCAGAACTATGGCTTGCCCAAGGTTATCCAGCCTTGGTGCATCCAGCCAGGTGCAAGTGGAGGAGTGGGGAATCAAAACCCGGTTCTCCCAGATTAGAGTCTGCACACTTTAACCACTACACCAAACTGGCATAGCATAGTGGAAAGGCACAGGTGAATTGTACTCAAGGCCACTGGTTCAAATCCCAGATAGGGATAGCTCTAATGCAGTCTGGACAGAGTCCCAAGAAAGCTGATGTTTTGTCTCCTCAAACAGAATAATGTTGAATGGGCTGCAGTTGCTGATTGGCTGTCCTGTGTGGCCATCATTTTGGCTGGCAAGCCCCATGAATCATCTCTGTGCTGCAGTCAGCACCCCACTCTCCCATGCATGCCACCTGCCTTATCAGACTCCAGCAGTGATCTGGGAAGGTGTGTTGTCTTCAAACCTTTCATCTGCCCTTTCCTCTGCACACATTGGACCACCCTCTCAGCTTCCTCAGTGTAAGCTGTATACTGAATGTATTTATTTTTATTTATTATTAAATTTATATCCCGCCCTCGACCGCCGTGGCGGGCTCAGGGCGACTGACATACATATAAATATATACATTAAAACTCCAAATATACTAAAACAAAATTAAGTTAAAGTTAAGTTAGGTTAAAATTACGATATAAGTGATCAGTAAGCAGGGGATAGGAACATACCCTTATCTATCAAATCCCAATCAATCTGAGGCACAACTGTACAGCAATCCACACATTTGTTAATAACATCAGGACTGTAATATTGAAAGCAAATCAGATTAATGGGATTGTAATTTAACACTCCTGTTTCAGCAAGACTCCTGTGTTCTTGCAAGCTGTACTGGTGGATCACAGAATAAGGCCCTCCCTGGGCCTTGAGCAGAGCTGTCCGAATCACCATATGCCTATAAGAGGAACAACTGTGCCACAATTGGTTTATTAAGCAGTTTGCAGCAGGAGGGAGGCTAGAACAAGAGCTGGCAAACTCTCAGTAGAGTAGTCCGATGCATACTCGTCACAGTTGCTGTTGGTCGTGGTATAGACTCATTGTGGTATAAATTGACACTGTGGGAAATGAGATCCTTCCTGGATTCTTCCCCCACTAGATGGCTTCCTGCAAAGAGACCAAAGAGACACACGTTTCATAGATGTTTCATTGTCATAGCAAAGAGCAAGTGTGCTCCAAAGGTCTGCATGAGATGCTCTGGAGTGGTGCACAGCACCCCCCCCCCCGAGGGTTCCCACAGGTTAGGTTGCCCCTGTTGGGGAATACAGTGAACCACTGAGCCAGTACCTGTCCTTTGTAGTTAGTTGTGGTGGAACTATTCCTGTTTGGGTTGCTCCATGAGGCTCTGATCCTGCAAGGCAATAGGCACCAAAGGTGGTTTGGTCAGCAGTAGCATAGATTGGAGTGGCTGTCAACCACTACAGGTTGCAGTTGTATTTGCTCTGCCCCTCGTTTGCAGGGGAGGGAGTTACACTGGCATGCTGTCGTGCTGACAGTCCAGTAACATAGGCCAGTGTATCTGCCAATAAGGTGTATTGTGCTGGTGTTTGGCCACACCCAAGGTGAAGGGTCTTAGAAAGCCAGCTGTCTTACTCTACCCATGGTGTGCCCCTGATAGTATGGGAGTTACATTGGAAATTGTGACAGCAGTTCTTGCTGCCAACTTATTACCAGGCTTATTTATTTATTATTAAAATGTTTGTATCCTGCCTTTCCTCTTGGTTCAAGGTGGCTTATAATAATAGTTAAAACATCTCCAGCTGAAACCAAGGATAAAATAACAAGCCCCAAATCTTGTCCCCTGTCCCCAATTTCTGAGATACACTCACGTAGGGCTTAGTCACCATCCTAAACTCTTTTGAGACAGGACATCATAAACCTTTTTGAGGCCGGAGAGCCAGCTTGGTGTAGTGGTTAAGAGTGGTGGACTCTAATCTGGAGAACCAGGTTTGATTTTGCACTCCTCCACATGTGGCCAGCTGGGTGATTTTGGGTCAGTCACAGTTCTCTCTCAAAGCTCACTCAGCCCCACTTACCTCACAAGAATTTGACCCACAGTTGCACGATCACACCTCCCTTTGAAGCTGCGGGCGCAGTCTGTCAGTTTGTGATCCGACACAACTGCAAGTGAGTTGTTTTTTGTGTGTGCTGGTTTTTCCCCATGTGCTTAAACAAGGGATTGATGAATCGCACTTCCGCACCGAGGGCTTCCTATGGTGCTTGTGATGATGTGCATACTGGGAAGGGGGGGAAAAACAATGGCATGGAGTCCGGATGGCTTGATCAGAGCATCCCGATGCCATTACAGCATGCTGGAGCGATCAGACATGGGAAAGTCCATCTGTGGCCAGTCACAACCCATTTACACTACCGGATTTTCCCCGGTGTCTTTTAACTCCGCTTCTGTGGTGAAGCAGAATGGGTTTCCGACAGCTGCGGGACGCTTCCCAGATGTTGTCTTATTGCGCCCTTTAAATCCACCCGGCATTCGCACCTATGTCGGGTCTAATTGTGCGTATGATCGCAGCCTGAGACTCCTTTGAGTAGTGAAGAGCGGGGTATAAAACCAACTCTTCTTCTTCTTCAAGGTTGCATGTAAGCTTTATGTTTTGGATAATCAGCTCATCAAAGAACAAAAAACAATCAGTGCTAATTGGCAGTGTTAAAATATTTTGTATTTAATGGAGCAGCATCCATGCTGCTGCATTCACGGGGTAAGGCAGTTAATCAGGGTTTTGATACACTCAGTTTTATAAACACTCGTGTCCATATGGAGTTCTCTACGCTACTTTAAAATGCCAAACAAAAGAAACATTCTGTCTATTTAATGGGAGTAACAATGTATTGTTGAAAAGAATCTTAAAGAAGAATGAAAACAATTATTGGCAAAGGAGCAGGTTATGGGATAGGAAATCCATAAATGCTGTTAGAAATGTTTCTGAGTATCATGAACATTTCTAAACCTAGAATAGTTCCATTGATCCCAATGACATCTTCTCAGAGGTTTCTGTTGGCAGTCACCTGGACTTAGCAGTACATTTAAGTTCTGACAATTTTATTGAAGGCTCATTTTTCAAAATATGTTACATTTGGCACTGACAGACTCTAGTACCAAATGTGAATGGACTGAAGTTACGAAATATGTTACAGATCTCACTTAAACCGAGACTTTTTTGATAAATATTTTCACATAATAGTAAATGCCAAAACTCAGAATGAACAACTGATTATAAAAAAACAATATGCCACATCCCATTAATATGAACTATAGCTAGATATATCTAAAATTCTGTTAAAACAGGTAAAACAGAGCCAGTGCTACAATACTTAGCTATCAAAAACACAAAGTCCAAGTGTCTCTCACAAATTTTCAGGCTAGGGCTTTGGTGAGTGTCAGTATGTGTATTGGACCAAAAATACTTCCCTACATTCATACATCTTGACTTCAAGCACAGATGATTTCATTAAGAAGAAATGCTTCTGAATGCAACTTGATGTGATGTAGGAGAGGAAGCTGTCTCTCAGGTTTGCTATATGTGTGTGTGTGTTAGATAAGGGGGTGTCAAACATGTGGCCTGGGGGCCGGATCAGGCCCCCGGAGGGCTTCCATCAGGCCCGCAGTAGAACTGGTCATCTCCTGCTTCGAGTTCTGCTGCTGCATCATAGCTTGCTTCGCCAGACTCTCTTAATCACTCAGCCATTTCATGTTTTAACCTGGGTCCTAGACTCAGAACTCTGAGCATGAGATTTCTGTGGTGAATGTAATAAATCAAAAGTAGGTTTGTAGCTGACAAAGCTAGTGTTTTAAGCATGTTTTTATTTTAAGTAAAAATCTTTTTGTGTCCTTTATAAAGTTTATATCTCTGCTACCTGGCATTACATTTTATGACACACATGGTCCGGCCCAACAAGGTCTCGTTTATGTCAGATCCGGCCCTCGTAACAAATGAGTTCAACAACACCCCTGTGTCAGATCCTGGTCAGTAAATACTTTATAGGATCCATATGTGCTTTGAGGGTACTTGCTGCAGCAACCTTGCTGAAGCCAAGTGATTCTGGTCAGTGCTCAGGTGGGCAACTTCTTGGTAATGAAGACAGGTGGGATGTAAACATACACCTTGAACTGAGCTTAAGACAAGAGGATAGTTATGTCAGTGCAGAGGCCCAGTCATTTATCCCATCAGAAGATGTAATGATGTATTTGGGTCCCCGCTGGGGAGAAAGTGGGATATAAATGAAGTAAATAAATAAAGAACACATGCTTTGTGGCATGCACTAACACGTAAACCTGTGTGTCTCACACTTCGAACTGATGCAATTCTGTTCTCATAGGGGGAATTGTGCAAGCTTCACATGAATACACACTTGCCATCTCCCCTGCATGGGTTCCCTGTGGAAATGCAAACAGTAGAAAACTGAAGCACAATTCAACTTGTTGGTGCTGCTGTTGTAATTCTTATTTCCTTTTAATGGCCTTACCTACCTTTCAACATTTCCCCTTTCTCTAGACCACAGTGTTTCACAAATGGAGAGGAAGAGCATACTTACGGCAGAAAGTAGCTCCCTCAGCATATAACTCCCTTCTGACTGGAGGGGAGAACTGGAAGAATTCAAGGTGTTTATTTTCATTCTGGTATGTGAAATGTGAAACATTTATTCAATTCTGTGAAGGACTGGTGACTAATAAAAAGATACTGGCTGCTAAAAACTGATACTGGCACTGGGAATTTGAAATATTTTTAAGCCTCTCTCACAAGCCAAGCCACATGCCACAGGCTTAATATCCTCAGGGAGGGCTTTGCCCAGGCCTATCTGATCTAGTGAAAATGCCCCCCTTATGATAATCAGAAGACCTTGAGCATGAGCAAAACCAAGCATTCTCCAACAAAATGGTACTGAGATGTAATATAACAGATAATAAGATACAACTGGGGGAATGCGACTTAAGTTATTTACCAGGCACTGTTGCACAACAGGCATTTTGCAATTATCTATCTATCTATCTATCTATCTATCTATCTATCTATCTATCTATCTATCTTTCATATGGCTATCACCTTAAGCAGAAATTAGAACCATTTTTAAAGACCTTAATCAGTATTATTTCTTTCACATTTGATTATTGCACCTATGAATTTTGCCACTGAGAGGGTGACATGATCATTGGTATCTGATAGTAGCCATGACACCTGGGCTCGCACATTTAGCAGTTCCGTATCTTTAAGTAAAGGGGGGTGACTAAATTAGCCTTCAACTCATTGAATATAGGTCACTCCAAACCATATGTTCAATGGTTTCGATTGTATCAGATGAGCTTCTGCATGTTCTGTTAGAGTATGATACTTTATTATATCTGCCCTCCAAAACCACTGAGGCAAGAACGTTTAGTCTTGCCAAAGTAAAAGCTCTTCTCAGTTTTGGGACTGTCAATTGATTAAAATATTTTGGCAGTTGCATCTGCAGGGCAATTTCCAAATGGAGTGTCGAACATACCCTGCACGCCCTAATAGACGTACTTGTAACAGCCAATTTCCTTACAATTTTTTTAAATTTGTCTTATAATGTTTTTAGTTTCTGTATTTTTAATAATATCATTTGTTATTCCTAGGCATTTCATTTCCCCCCCCCCAATAGTTGATCCCATTGGCTGTAATGTTTATGTGCCTGGATAAGCATTTTGCAATTGTCAATAAAAAATTATCATTCATCTTGAGTGACAGATATAGTCTATTGTTTTTTCTTAGAGGAAATCCTAATCTGGATTTTATCTACATTCTTATATTTGAAATAATTAAAATGAGTCCAGATAAATGTAGTTCATTCTGATGATGAAAATAACAGCTTAGTAGGCTTTTAAAAGAAATGCCTACAGCCCCAGCTGAAAACTGCCTGGAAGAATATAAACCCATTTTCAAAATCTAATTCTGTTGCAGTTGATCTCCTGAGACTATGGTTTTCAGTGATGTTATCTTTCTTCTAGTTACTATGGATATGGGCAAAAGAGGATAATTGTAGTTTGTCTATTTGGCTGAAAGGAAGCGCCTATCTCCTCCATTTCAGAAATGCACTTGAATGGAAAGTAAGCTACAATGTTTTGGTACATTTAGGATTCTCAGCCTTTACTTGTGTTTGTTGCTGAGTTCCCTTAGCTGAACGAAATGCTAGCAGGTATGCTTACTCTTACTGAATAGTTTCCCTAGGACGAATGAGTGATGGATACTTTGGGGTAATTTAAAGTAAACAAACAGATATTTCCAGGAGCTGATTCTTCTGCAGCAGAATTGATCACAGTCTGCATACATGCAACTGCTTTCTAAAGTGCATTATTTCAAAGGGCTGTGAATGGCTCAAGTAGACAAAGGTCATCCCTCCCTGCTGTTTTCACAATCATTCTGTTTCCAGTATAACTACCCAATTCCAAATTGTTTGGGTCCCAGACCAAACATTACCTTGAAATGACATTTATCACTCAGCTGCTCCCCTCCGATGGTTGCTGCTTACCCAATATTTTTCCCCTGCATAGAAATGATGTCTGAGAAGAAAGGAAACATACTGTATGTTTTGGTCACCTACAAAGACATAGAAAGATGATGCATTTTGAAGTATGTATGAACTATGGGTTGGTCAGGTTAGAGTACCAAAATAGCTGTTTTCTGAGGAGAGAGAATAGGGCCCCGGTCACACGGGAGGATTTGCCACGCGAGAGGGACGGATCAGGGGTGCATCAAGCAGGCGCGATCACACCGCAACATCTGGGAAGCGGAGCACACCCGTCCCCGATCCGTCCCTTCTGGGCGAAACTGCGCATCAGAAACCCCCCTAGAAAACACTACTACTTACTTGAAAATCCGCAGCAGGGGCAGCTGTGGGATCGCTGGCACGCCCGTCTCCAGCAGCATTTGAGGCCCCCGGCCAAACTGCGCAGGCACGCACATGCGCAGCAGGCTGCCTCGCTCACCGATCTGTGGCTTCTCCCCCGGCATCTGATCGTGCCGGGGAGCAACTGCGCGGCGGCTTGGGGGATCTGTCTGATCCCGCCGCCGTGCATCTCTTGATGCGGCTCAAAAGAGCCGCACTTCAGCCACACTTTCCCCCCCAGTGTGACCGAGGCCCAGGGTTATTTTGCTTCCGTAGGTAGAGGTTAGGACTGAGAACAATGTTTGCCTAGGACAGATTGGACAATTGCCTTGATTTTTGTTGTTGGTGTTGTTGGGGGACATGCTATGCCTGGTTCCTTAGAACAGATCACACCATGCACACTCCACTTTTGTCCTAGAGGTGCCTTTAGCACTTTGCTTATTCCTTCTTTCCGCTCACACCAACGTGTGCAATCTGTAAATAATAATAATAAGAGTTGGATTAATACCCCGCCTTCGCTTGGAGTCTCAGAGCAGTTACGATCTCCTTTTCTTCCTCTCCCCATGATAGACAACCTGTGAGGTAGGTGGGGCTGAGAGAGCTCTGAGAGAACTGCTTTTGAGAGAACAGCTCTGGGAGAACTGTGACTTGCCTAAGATCACACCAAACTGGCTCTCAATAAGGATTACTCCCAGGGCTGTGCAGTTAAAGGCCCAAAAGACATGTTTCTTTTGAGTTGGATCCAGGTGACCGGGACCTCACCTCCCCTACAGCCACTCCGAGAGGCCCAGTTGGGCCCAGGTCTGTGGTGTGGGGCAGTGTTACTGCCTTCCCTTCTGTCATGATCTGGGCTGTGCCACTTAGGGCTGCCAAGTGGGGGCGGGGGGTGGGGAAACCCCCACTTTGGAGGCCCAATTTCTGCCGTGGCAGAATCGGGCCCCGGGGGGAACTCCGCCCCCGAAGATGCGTCACCAGAGGTGATGCACGACATAGAGCACGTTGGGGGCGTGGCCCAGATCATCGGGGGGGACCAATGTGCCCTACGTTGTGCATCACTTCCTGTGATGTTCTGGCGGCGCGCGCGCATCCCTCGGCAGCTCCCGGATGGAAGCGACGCTCCCCCGCCGGTGAGTCATGCCGACTTGGCAACCCTAGTGCCACCAGAGGCCTACTAGGCTCAGGGAGCCTGTGTAGCAGTAGGTGAGGCTGGGCCTACAACCCCCAGAAGCCCCTGAGAGGTTTTGGAGCCAAAATTGACCAATAGGAAAAGAGGAGGGCTTGGAATAAAAGATCTGGAGTAGCAGGAAAAGCTGTTCTTCCAAGAGGGCAGAGCCAGAAGGAAGGCTGCTGCAGGGAAGAGACCCTCATCCTGAGGGAAGGGTGAGTAGTCCAGTGCCACTTGGAATAGTGAGCTAGGGACAGTATATATTTAGATGCGTTAGGGCATTTGATTTCTTTTCACCCACTTACTGTTATTATTCTGCACCTTGTTGTTTGACCTTCTATACAATAAACTATTTTCATTGTTCACTCTGCCTGGTCCTCATGCCTATTGTTTGGCCAAAAGGGAGGTCAGAAGGTCTTGGGAGGGTGCTCTGGGCCTTCTCAAGGGAGCCTGGAACCAGAGGGGTGGCAGCATCAGGTGACACCCCACCTGAACCGTGACATCTTCTGTATACAATTTTCTAAAACCAAAATAGCCTTGATGGGGAATTGTTGGCCTCCATTTTGGAGCTGCACATGGAGCCATCCAGTCTAAGAAGTGATGATTTCTCTTGACTTTCCCAGTCCTGTAATATTACTATTTAGCAGTTCTTGCTGTCTTGGGTCAATATTTATCCAAAGAATTATATACCACACTTTTTCCTTTATAGGGATGGGAAATCCCCGGAGATATGGGAGCTGAGCCTGGGGACACTGGGGAGAGGAGGGAGCTCAGCGGAATGTGGTGCCACAGAGTCTGCCCTCTGAAGCTGTTGTTTTCTCCAGGGACTGGTCTCTGTAGTCTGGAGATCAGTTGTGATTCCAGGAGAACTCCAGGCCATACCTGGATATTGGCAAAACCTGGGATTCAGTCTAATAAAAATAAATAATCAAAACCATGATCCATTCCCAAGAACAATAACCATAACATTCAACAGCTTTGACACCTACAAACTCTGATTATAATTTAAAAATCTCTTTCTTTCTGTTTCCTGAATTATAATAATAGAATCATATTGTAGAATTCTAACGAGGTGACCATATTACTTCCTCTGGGAGGCCGTTCTACAATGAAACAGCTGTGGCTGAGAAAGCTCATGCTCTACTGCTGTTCTTAGAGCTTTATATGAAGGCGTGTTCAGTGGGAGCTTCTGGGCATAGCACAGTTGACACAAGGAGATACAGGGAGAGGCCATCCTGAGGTATTAGTCAATTAATTTACTTCATGTATACCTCGCCTTTCTCCCCAATGGGAACCCAAAGCAGCTTACATCATTCTACGTTCCTCCATCTTATTCTTACAACAACCACCCTGTGTGGTAGATTAGGTCTGGGAGAGAGGGTGACTAGCCCAAGGTCACTCAGCAAGCTTCCATGGCAGAGTGGGGATTCAAACCTGACTCTCCCAGATCCTAGCCCAGCCCTCTAACCATCACACCACATGGTCTGGACCCAGAAACAGATACGAAGGCAGTGTGGATGTTCTCAGGAAGCCTTCTCCTGGTCTCTGTCTTACTAGGTAGCAAGAATATTGGATCATAGCAAGTGGAGACTCATATTTGAAGAAAGGACTAGCCGCATTCCTCATAAAACGTGCTAATCTGTGTACATCCCCAAGGAATGTTTGACGCAAGTGTCCCCTCAGGCTGAAAGCTCAGATTTAAAGATTCCCCCACCCCAGCAGTACAGAAAGGAACAGATTATTTGGCAGAGGCAAAAATTATGAATAGAAAAGGTATTACAGGCACAATGTGGGAAGGCTTACAAAGAACCTTGTCAAAATATTAAACAAGTTTTCTTCGTTGATTGCAGTATCTAAAAAAAAAATCCTTTCGCTTTATTAAGCCAGAGGCCCAGTTATGAAAGGTGTTGAGAAGAATGCTCAGTATCAACATATTTCATTGGTAATTGAAAGCACCCTGTATCTGGAATGAATAGTCATCGCTTTGCTGTCTTTAATTTGGAATCAAAGTCTTCTTGGGGCTTAGCCCACAATTATATTAGCTCATTTTTGCTTTCCCTGTAAAAAATGTAAGTCAGAGCCATTCATAACTTCCAACTCTCTGTTAAAGCCGGCAATTCCAGTTCTGCATTGCCTGGGACCAGTATCGGGGAACTTTAAAAGAGCTTCTAAAATACCTGTGGCACCATAAAATGATATTTTTATTAGGATTAATATGAATACCTGTTTGTCCGACATCACAGAGCACACAATGGAATTGCTGTGGCTCAAAGAACACGGGATAGCTATTTTGTCAGGCAGCTTCACTCCCATTGTTCTCAGCCTGAGCCAGCAGAGCTGCTTCTGCCCTACATTCCTGGGACGTGAATAATATCAGCAAAGATTACCCTGTAGTACCACATCTGTTACTAACAGGCCATTATAAAGATTGAGTATAACCTAATTAGGAAATGCTGTAGTCAGCTGGGTGTGGATGTGGGCTGATGAAGAATCATTTTACATGAGCATTGCTTGTTATAAAAGGGTGTTCATAGAAGATAAAGGAAAGGTACCTAATGTGGTTCTCTGTGCTGAGCTCAGATTTCACAAACAGAGCTTGCATTCCTCATATGGTTACTAGTGGGCTAGGACAGATCAAGGACTAGTCCCTAAAATTCTCCTGTTCAAAGTCTAAGCACTGCACAGAGTCAGTGTAAACCACATTTCACCAGCTGCTTCTTTTTTAATTAAGATATATTAATGGGTAAATTCCAAAGTTTAGAGTAAGAGGCATATTGAAAGGGAGTATGGTCCACGGGGATGCTGTCTCCATCATCTGCAATTCCAGATGGACTATCCCAGGGAATTTGAGTTGGAGCAGATGTTTGTTCTACTTGCAGAAGGTGAAAAGTCATCCATTTTCCCACCATTTGTGCTAGGAGGTCAACACAATGATTGGTTGCCTAACCCTTTCCATTGTAAGTACCTAAGATTAATTAATAACTAACTAAATTAATAAGGATAAGAAAGTTGATTCTTAGGTAGAGGTGGATTTGGATAGTGGCCTTCAAATAGTAATGTGTATATTCTTCCAGCTCACTGGCACCCATATGTAACCATGACTACAGGTTTAACTCCAGTGCTGTGTCAATGTGGTGCCCATATCTTATGCATATTGCAACTGTCACATCTCGTTCCGTATGTGAATTGAAACATTCATAAGGTGGGGCCACAAAGACTACCCATCAGCTTTTTCAGAGGCTGTCCTCCAGTTGTGAAATGCCCCCTTCCTTTCCCTTCACTTAACATTTTCTTGCAAGAGGTAGAGATATTTTGCTTACAAGGATTTTGATATTGGTTTTATATTGTTATATTATATTACTTTGTTGTTTGTATATCATGTTGTACAGCTGTAGTAAAGAGGTGGTATACCCATGTTTTAATAAATGACACAATAAATAATATACATTGATGGGATGTGAACTAGTGACTGACCAGGAAAGAAATCTTAGGGCCACAAGTTGATGTGCAGCAGTAGTGAAAAGGAGATTTCTGTCCTAAACATTGTGAGGAAAGGGACTGAAAACAAAATGGCCACTATCACAATGCCCTCGTATAGATCTGTGGGCTCTTTTTGTAGCAGGAACTCCTTTGCATATTAGGCGACACACCCCTAATGTAGCCAATCCTCCAAGAGCTTACAGTAGCCCCTGTAAGAAGAGCTCTGTAAGCTCTTGGAGGATTGGCTACATTAGGGGTGTGTTGCCTAATATGCAAAGGAGTTCCTGCTACAAAAAGAGCCCAAAGGCTCTTTGATCAACTAAAACCATTCCCTGGATTAATTTGGGATTTTAAAAAAATTTATTCCCTCCCCGCCCCCGATAAATTCTCCTAAGGGAGGAGAAGAAGGCATTTTCCAGTATGGATTAGCTGCAATTATTATGTACTGGGTCAGCTCAAGGTCATAGATTAGAGTTCTGGAGCAACTTGTCATATTCAGTTTCCAATTAATTAGTCTACAGTGTAATAAAAGAAGAGCTCTACTGGATCAAGCCAAGGTCTACCTAATCCAGCAGACAGATATTGCAGGGAAGCTTACAAGCAGCACATGAAGTCAACAGCCTTCTCCTATGCTTTGTCCTCAGCACCTGGCATCCAGAAGTATATTGCCTCTGATGTTAAAGGTCCTATTTAGCTATTATGGCCTACAGACTTTTGTGCACCTATCCTCCATGAATTGTCTAATCTTTTTCTTTTTAAGCAATCCAAGTTGTTGCTGGTGAAGGGCATAAGTGACTGCACTAACCATCCACTGCCTTAAGATGTGGTGCACTGACAGTAGTGTGTCACAAAGCACACTATTACCCTGGCACTGTTGATGTGCTTGTACTGGCTGTTTGAAAGGACATATTTTCAGCAGCTGAGTAGGAGGGTTGCTAATTGGCAGGGAGTGCCACCCATCCGAGAGATAAAAGTGATGGATGTAATATTTAGAAGGAAGTCCCCGACAAGCTGGGCAATACTCTGTGCCATGGAGATGATAAACGGGAGGACAAATCATCTGTTCCTCTTCAGTTCTGTGTATGTTCTGCTTATTGATCGCATTCATCTGGAAAGGCAGCCAAAACAGATGTGCCCATCTTGAGTCAGCAAATCCTCACTGTCTCTCCTTTCCCACTAGTGCTCTGCTTCATATAGGTTCAGTGATAGATCAGTACAGTACAGCACACTTTGATTGCTGTATGGAAAGCTCTCTGCTCAGGTGTTTGATGGATGAAGTTTAATAAAGACTGGTCTCTTCGTCTTGCCAGCAGCAAATGTAGTCTGCACACACATTGTACCAAACTTCTACTGAATGTTTCTACACTGTGCAACCCCCTCCCCCCAAAGATGCTTCATTTTGCTTCATGCAATACATGGTCCCACCCTGATCCAGCATTAATCACATAATTTCTCATACCCATACGGTACATGTAGGTTTGCTAGAGGGGGCATGGGGTCGGCACCGAACATGGCGGATGCTGTCTGAGTGAGCTCCATCCCTTCCCTTGGACCCCTCCCGATGTACCTTTAAGCACAGGAGCCTGAACGCGCCCAGAGTATGGGCAAGACTGGCGGAGCACGGTCAAAGCCCGAAGATGCTGAAACTCCCAATTTAAAAGACTTTTCTGGCACTGAAACGGCTGGCGGGGCAGGTAGGAACGAACGGATCAATTCCAAGATGGCCGCCGAGGGTGGGAGCCAACAGTCCCTTCAGGCCAACCTTACTAAGCATGATCTTACTAAATTTAAGACTGAAATGTTGGCAAATATTAATGATATGCTCAAACCAATGGCTGAGCAATTAGAGTCACTGCAAAACTCAATGCAGAAGGTCTCCCAGTCTGCAGAAATGGTGCTGGAAGCGGCTATCACCAATCAAGACGACATTATAAAACTGCAATCTAATGAGTCCTGGGCCAAAGAAAGAATATTTCTTTTGGAACATAAAGCCAGAGAGCTTTTTTTAAAAATGTAGAGGCTTTCCCAAGCAATCAGAAACAACAATGGAACTAACCTCTTTTATTTCTAGTTGGCTTGCAACTACTCTACAGCTTGAAGAAGGGGTTGCCCCAATGATAGTCAGAGCCTATCGATTGGGCCCCCTCACACCAGAATGCCGCAAAGGTCCTCATGACATAATGGCAGAATTTCTGGACTTGTGCTCAAAGAATCATATACTTAAGGAAGCCAAAACTAAAGGAAGATTCAAGTTTAATAATGAAGATATTCTGATATTTCCTGACATCCCTCCAGACGCCCTACAGATTCGTAGAGTATTGAAACTCATCACACAATGCTTGACAGAAGCTGGAATACTCTATAGATGGCTCTAAACAGGTTATCTTCAGGTGAAGCATCATGGAGCTACTTACCAAGCTGATGATGTCGACACCGGGACAGACTTGTTAAGAGACATTGGACTTGAAACCATATGTGAAGCTCATTCATCTCAGCTGAAGAAACGCAAGTGGGAATTCCCATGGACCCTGCAGCGCGGGAGTAAAATTCCTATTAGGCTCAATATGACCCCGTGACTCCAACTTTAATGCTACTGGTATTATTTTTGCTTAGATGTATTTATGTTAATAACTTAAACTAAGGCTCCTAAAGTCCCTACTACTATATTCAATTCAAGTGTTGGGAGGGGGGAAAGGGGGGGTAGGCTCAATCATGCTACCCCCTATTGGTAAGAGGTGAGTATTTTAAAAAAATCTTCATTCTTATTTTTTTTTCTGGTCCATCAGAAGGGGCCATTAAGGCTCTGTGTGGTTGCATACCACACTCTAGGGGACTTTCTTGGTAAAAATGTTGGGGGAGGGAAGGGTGGGGAAAGAAACTTTAATCTTATATGGTGTGTTCATTTCCCTCTCCTTTACAAGTTTTGGCTAAGAGGGAGGTTTGGAAGGGAGGGGGGTGGGGGAAGGGGCAAGATAGGCAAGCTATGGCATTTAACCTTGGTTCTATTTCTACTTACTTATGAAGAAAGTAAACGACAACGAATGTTTAAACATTGCATTTGTAATGACAGAAATTCAATTTTAGTACTGGTGGCAGGAGGTGTATTAGTGTGTTCCATGTTTAAGGAGCTGCTACCACTTTATTTAGCTTTATGGATTTTTTGTATTGTGTTGCAGGTTCAATTATTTAACTTTATTGAGATTGTACCGCTTTTCTCCTGTTGTAGATTATGGCATCAGATTATGTAAAATTTGTAACTCTCAATTGCAGAGGATTAAACAACAAAGTCAAAGCCAAGCGTATTGCTGCTGACCTTAAAAAACAGAGAATTGATGTAGCCTTTTTGCAGGAAACTCATATAAAAAAATACACCAAAGTGTTAACATCTAGCTGGTTTCCCCTGCAATACAGTGCAGGTGGTTTTACTAAATCAAGAGGTGTGGCTATCCTGTTATCTAAGAATCTTAGATTTAGCTATGGAGCAAGTGAAAAAGATGTCAATGGCAGATATATTTTTTACAAGGTAAAATGAATAACACTGATATTACTTGAGTGTCCATTTATGTACCAAATCAGGGCCAATTGATGTTTTTGAAGGAAGCCCTAAACAAATTGCCTCAATTCCGAAATGGGCTGGTGATTGTAGAAGGTGATTTTAACTACTTAATGGACAAGTGGTTGGACAAATCTAATACCAGATCTCCACAAGCTTTACAAAAATCAATTGCAGACTACAACTTAACTGACATCTGGAGACTCCACAGTGGCACGACGACTAGAGATTATACTTACTTTTCACCAAAATACCATGTCTATACTAGATTGGACTATATTCTAATCTCTAAGGACTTAATTCCTAAAATTGAATCTACTGAAATTGGGATCCAGCAATGGTCTGATCACGCACCTGTGACATGTATATTTAATGAAGGCAGTTGGAGATTTAATAAAACTTTATTAATAGAAGCAAAATTGGTAAACTTAAAATGGAAATTGCTGATTTTTTAATTAATAACCATTGCTGTGGAGTGCCCATAGAGACGGTGTGGAATGCATCTAAAGCTGTCATCCATGGAGCCTGCATTTCAATCCTTGCTGCCTATAATAAAGAAAAGAATCAGAATAAAATGGAGTTAAGCCAAAACATATTACAATTAGAAAACCGGCATAAAAGAAATGCAACCCCAGAATCTACACTAGACTTTTGCAACTACATAAGCAATTGGAATCTTTGGATTTCCATAGCATACGTAAGGATATGTTCGCTTGGAAGCATGCAAGAACCACTAAGGGGCCAAGAGTCTTACGTCTTCTAGCATGGAAGCTGAAAAACAACGCTCCGAAATGTACATTGATAACCTTTGTGAAAAAGGACAGCTGAAGACCTCGACGAAAGATATACTGCAAGTAATGGAAACCTACTACTCATCTCTATACACCTCCTCTTGTCCCTCCAAGCTTGATATCGCAATTTACCTGGAGTCTAAAATTAAGATCCCTTCAATTACAGAGGACTATTGGGATTTATTGAATTCCCCAATTAGTTCTGGAGAGATTGAAAAAGCTATTAAAAGCATGAAAAGTAACAAAGCCCCTGAGTCGGAAAGCTATGTGGCTGAGTACTACAAAAAGTTTACAGATAATCTAATTCAACCTATGAAGGAACTATTTAACTCAGTCTTATCCTCTGGAGCAATGCCCCCATCATGGCACCAAGCCAATGCTATTCTATTGCCAAAAAGGGGGAAAGATGCTTTCGATCCTCAATCGTACAGACCAATCTTCCTGTTGAACTCTGACTACAAAATTTTTGCCTTAACCCTCACTGAATGACTCAAGCAAATCATAGGCTGCTATATACATCCCAATCAAACCGGATTTGTCCCTTCAAGGGATATTACTGATAATATAAGGAAAAACCTTAACTTGATACAGCATGGTTGCAAGCAAAAAAACCCAAAATATGTTATTGCTTTTACTCGATATCGAAAAGGCTTTCGATACGGTAGAGTTTCCTTTTCTCACAGCGACTATGCAACATATGCAATTTGGTGATACCTTTTTAAAGGCAATTTCAGCAATTTTCTATGCCAACTGCTAAACTGTTAATCAATGGAGAAACATCACAGGAGATCACTTTACACCAAGGAACAAGACAAGGGTATCCGCTTTTGCTGTTATTGTTTGCCATTGTAATGGAGCCTCTAGCAAGTGACCTATGCACTAATCCCAAAATTAATGGCATTAAAGTTAAAGAGAAGGAATTCAAATTTAGCCTCTTCGCTGATGACCTTGTTCTGTACGTTTCTAGGCCTCGTAAGTTCTCTGATAGAAATTCACTCTGCCCTGTTCGGGAAAGTGTCAGGGTTGCAGGTCAGTCAATCTAAATCTGTATTATATCCCATAAACTTAATTTAAGACATTATAAACCAAATCAAAATACATTATACTTTTTAATGGACCAAAAAAGTCTGGCAATATCTTGGAGTCGAGATCCCCTTGGATCTGAGTTGCTAAAATATAATCATATTGCCATTGATGGGGAAGTGAAAGTCTTGTTTAAAAAGTGGGACTTTAAGCCACTGTCCTGGACAGAGAGAATCCAAGTCCTTAAATCCTTTATACTTCTGAAGTTTTTATATTGTTTCAGAGTGCTTCCTGTTTATGTACCACATTTAACTATTGAGAAATGGCAACGCATAATCAATGCATTTTTATGGAACTTTAAACGTCCCTGGATTAGCTTTGCAACTTTACGTTATCCAACTAGAAGAGGAGGTATTGCCATTCCTGATTTATTTACCTATTACTCTGCAACACTGTTATCTAACTTGGTTAGACAATACCATAACAGTGACAAACTGGACTGGGCATATATTGAAGAACAATCACTCCAATACCAATCTTTTAAGGAAATGCTGTGGACTGACACACCTAGCAGAGTTTGCAAAATACACAGAAACCCTTTTCTGAAAGCTACTCTATCAGTGTGGTATAGTAATTGCTCTAATTTGTGTAATGCATGGTCTCTCCTAAGCACCTTTACTAGCCAAAATTGGTTCCCACCTGCAGAAGAAACCCAGTCTTTTCATACTTGGAAAACAGTTGGCTTAACTTGACTTATTGACATTTTTAGCAAAGGAAGGATAGCATCCAAACTTGAATTAGAAAAGAAATACAAGGTTAGTTTATCCTGGTTTGAGTATTTGCAGCTCCAGCATTTTATAGGGCTTTCTGAGATACGTGAAAATCTTAAACCATTACTAGCCTTTGAACATCTCTTACTTAACAACAAAATGGTAAAAGGTCTTATACATTAGTTTATAAAATTCTATTAAGTGTGGAATCCTGCAGTTTACATACTTATCAACATGCTTGGCACAAAGATACTCAGCTAACTATCCCGGATGAACAATGGGAGGTAATTTGGGCAGCCCACACCAAAATATCTAAGTCTTTAATAATTTATACAGCTGCACTAAAGGTACTGGTAAGATGGTACTTGACTTCTGTCAAGCTTTCACACATTTTTCCTCAGGCTTCACCTCTTTGCTGGAATCAATGCGGGCAGAAAGCTACCTTTTTCCACAACTGGTGGGAATGTGAATACATCAAACACTACTGGATCACAATTTTAAAACATATTCATGATATAACAGGTTATGTTATCTTTAGATCCTGTAGTAATTTTGTTGAATCTCTGGCTGGATGACAAGCCACCAGTGTTCCCTCTAAGCTGAGTTAGTGTGAGCTAGCTCACAGTTTTTTAGCCTCTGGCTCACACATTTTTGTCCTCGCTCAGAAAGGAGGGCTCCAGAGCAGACTAATTAATGCAGTAGCCAGATTGCTCGCTCACAACTTTAATGCCAGCAGCTCACAAAGTAGAATTTTTGCTCACAAGACTCCAGAGCTTAGATGGAACATTGCAAGCCACCTGCAATTAGAAGGGAATTGATCAACATTTTATTGACTGCAGCTAAAGCAGAAATTGTCCGCTCCTGGAAAGCCACTAAATCACCCACAGTTAACCAATGGTATGCTATAGTATGGGATTATTTTCTATTAGAAAAATGTGTAGTATGTTTTGATTCAAGTCGTAATGAGAGAGAGCTCTATAATCCATTAGAAAAATGGCCTATATTTTTAGAGAAACTCGACTCTGATAAAACACAAGGAGAATTTGTCTCAATAGCTGACAATAACACTGTTCTACACTCATAATAGTCGATATAATGCTTTCCCCCCTCCAATGCCACTTCTAGATCTGCAGTTGAAGTGTTTGCCTTTATTTGAACTTAGATGTTAATTAAGTTTAAATGGTTTTATAGGGTTAAGATTTACCTACTACCTACTATTAAGATTTACCTACTACTATGTGTAAGATGTTGTATAACTTTTTTTCTCTGTAGCTCAGAGAGCTGATCTTGGTAATTCTTTATATTATAACTTTGAGATTTATATATATAGGGGAGGGGGATAGCCCCTTTGCACTTTTAAAAACCACAATCTGGTAGAGAAACAATTCATTATTGGGTGTACGTACTAGAGGAGTGCAAAGGCAGCAAGGATATTGGTAAAACTATGGTTTCAAGTACAGTTTTCCATAATGGAAAGTCTCAGAGAGGAGGAGGAGATAGCCCATCTGGTTTTCAGTCATCCCCTCCCCCATCCTTTGATACTACTACTGGTTCTGATAGCCCTCGGTCAATGGAAACATCATTCTTGTTTTTAACAGAAGTTTAGTGAACTGTACAGTTACAGATAGGAAATTGTGTCACTCAGCATTGGTGATGTCATATCAACACTATCCATTAGGTACCGTACTATTATGTGCTCTTCGTTTCTGTAAGTCAGTTTCCTTCGGAGGAGAGAGTACCTCTGATTTATAACTTATTGCTTCTTGGAAGCCAGGAAAAAGCAATGGTTCTCCCCAAAAGAAACTGCCTAGAGGGTAGCTGTCTAGAGCAGAAAGTGTCATTTAATGGCTATAAGAGTAAATTCTGGACCTACATATGAACCACAACGTTTAGTCCCAGAGTAACTTTTAAAAAAAACCTGGGTAGAAAATCAGTGGAGATCACTACAAATAGATCCTAAAATAAATCCCTCTCATTTCATTGGAACTTTCTCCCAAGTAGGCACGCGTAAGATTGCTTGCCACCCAAATCTGTTTTGGTTATGCCCTCTTTAGTAATACACTAGAGCAGAAAGACGTGTTCTAGTAGAAAGTGCGTGAGTGAAAGGAATCTGTGCTAATCCTGCAGTATTAGTCATGCTGCCAAATGATATAATACGCATTTCTTAATTGACCACAAAGCATCTCATGTTTGGAGTCTGGAACTGTAAATGCCAGCCAGTCCCTTAAATGTGGTTTGCTGTTGAGCTATTAGACTTAACTATGTGACGTCTGCAAAGCAAAAGCTCCCAGAAAAAAAGAATGCTAATTAATACTGCTCACTTGTAGACTGAGCAGCGCTATGTTGAATTTTCATCTTCTGAGCATGTCGTTCACAGAAACTGTAGTGACATAAAAGTAATGGCCAGGGCTTTGTAAATTAAATTCATGTTATCCTTGAAGTATTTTGGGTTCACTGTTTCATGTCAGTTTTGATACCTGCAGATACAATAAAGTATGCTATGCAGATCGTCATAAAATATACTAATGTAATGTTCCAGTGTACAGATCTAAGAGAAATCACCTTGAAGTTATGGACAGATGCCTACTATACAAACCAGTATTTCACTTGTTTCTAACCCCTTGTCTCCCCCCCCCCCAACTCTGTTTTCACTGTTTGCACCAGTTACAGCAGCCTCCTTAGTATGCACCCCAATCTTATGTAGGTTTATTCAGAAGCAAGTCCCATTAAGTTCAATGGGAATTATGACCAGGAGACATATGCGTAATGGCCAGGGCTTTGTAAATTAAATTGTTGTTATCCTTGAAGTATTTGGGGTTCACTGGACAGATGCCTACTATAGGTAAAGGTAAAGGTTCCCTTGCTCGAAAGCCAGTCGAATCCGACTCTAGGGTTGTGGTGCTCATCTCAGTTTCAAAGCCGAAGAGCCAGCGCTGTCCGAAGACGTTTCCGTGGTCATGTGGCCGGCATGACTAAACACCAAGGCGCACGGAATGCTGTTACCTTCCCACCGAAGTGGTAC
>NW_015166508.1:129053-159769 GCF_001447785.1 Gekko japonicus
CTTGTCTCCCCCCCCCAACTCTGTTTTCACTGTTTGCACCAGTTACAGCAGCCTCCTTAGTATGCACCCCAATCTTATGTAGGTTTATTCAGAAGCAAGTCCCATTAAGTTCAATGGGAATTATGACCAGGAGACATATGCAAAAGATTGTATGCCTGGTCTCATTTCATTTTCTGATTCCTGGATTCTGACTTGAGGTTCAAGCAGAACATCCCTGTCATTTAGAATGGAACAGAAAACAGCTGAATGCTTTTTTAAAAAAACCTCAGGAATGCTGTTTGCTTAGGTGCTCAAATACTTGATGATGATTCATATTTGTGCTTCTGTAATAAGTCTGTAAATCTGTGCAACAGAATGGAATACTATGATATACCAACTGGAGTCACTGTGTTTAGCTCCTCTCTTCTTAAGGAGCTCTCCCTTTCCTACACAGGATAGGTTGGCTGTTTCCAGAATCCAAGCAATCTTATTTTCTGGGTTTTTTTTAATAGGTAACCCTTTAATTCCTATTGCTGTTGGAAACCGTGGGTTGGACTGGCCTTTGAAAGGGAGACTAGCACACCCAAACTAGCTGTCTGCACGTCCTTGCTCCAGCCCATCCGCTGCTCATCAGTGTTTATTCGTTAGGACATCATCCTTTCCTTTTCTTCATCCAATCACCTGCCAAAATATTCAAATGCAGTAGCTGTCTGAGAACCCATAATAACTGTATAAAGAAAGTATGAGGACTGCTAGGCAAACTGAAAACTAACAAGTCTGCAGGTCAAGATGGCATATACCTGAGGGTTCTCAAAGAATTCAAATGTGAAACTGTTGACCAACGAACCAGTATATGTAACTTGTCATTAAAACTGACCTCTGCCCCGGAGGACTGAAAAGTAGCAAATGTTACATCAATTTTTAAAAAGGGTCCAGAGGGGATTCAGGAAATTACAGGCCAGTTAGCCTAACATCTATCCCAGCGAAATTAGTAGAAACTATTATTAAGCAGAATTATTAAGCAACTCAAGGAACAACGTCTGCTGAGGTAAAATTATCACCAACCTCTTGGAGTTCTTTGGGCAGGCTAGCAAGCATGTGGATAAGGGTGATCTGGGAGACATCATAAACATGGACTTCCAAAAGGCTTTTCAAGGTACCTCACCAAAGACTCATAAGTAAACTTAAGCAGTTACAGAGGACATGTGATTTTAGGGATTAAAAGTTGGTTAAATGGCAGGAAGTAGAGAGTAGGAATAAATGGACAGTTCTTGCAGTGAAGGGAGGTGAGCAGCAGGGTTCCATAAGGATCAGTGTTGGGATAAGTACTATTTAATTTGTTCATAGTTTGCAACTATGGCTGAGCAGTGCAGTAGCCAAGTTTGCAGACAAATTATTCAGGGTGGTGAAAACAAAGGCAGATTGTGAAGAGCTACAGGAGGATCCCTCTAAATAGGATGAGTGGACAACAAAATGGAAAATGAAGTTCAATATGGTTAGGAACAAAAAAGTCCTAATTTTAAATACATGCTGATAGGGTCTGAATTGATTGAAACTCAGATTGAAAGATTTGGGGGTTGCAGGGGAAAGCTTTATGAAAACATCAACCTAGTGTGCAGCAGCAGAGAAAAAGGTGAACTCTATGCTAGGAATCATTAGGAAAGGGATCGAAAATAAAGCAGCCAACATTGTAATGCCCTTCCATAAAGCTATGGTGCAGCCTATGGAATGCTGTGTGCATTTGTGGTTGCCACATCTCAAAAAAGGACCTTGCAGAGCTGAAAAAAGTATATAGGGGCAAACAATATGTTTAGGGGGTAGAAGCAACTTTCCTATGAGGAAAGGCTGAAGAGCCTGGAAATGTTCCATCCAGAAAAATACTGGCTAAGGGGAGACATGAAATAAGTTAATAAAATTATGCATGGGATGGAGTAAGAGAGAGGCTTTCTCTCCCTTTCCCATAATACTAGAACTCATGGTCACCCAAGGAAATTGTTGCCAAAGAGGTTCAGGACAGACTTTAATCAATGATTAATTGAATTGTGGAATTCACTGCTATTGGAGGCACACAAGCATAGGTAGCTTTGAAAGGGGGTTAAATTCATGAAGGAGAGATCTATCAATGGCTACCATCCATGGTGACTGAAGGGAGCCTCCATACCCAGAGGCAGCAGGCCTCTGAATACCAATGCTGGGGGTGGGGCAGCAGACCTCATTTTCCTGTTTGTTTGGTTCCTCCTGGTAACCGGTTAGCCACTGTGGGAAACAGTATGCTCGACTAGATGGACCAATGTTCTTAAACAATTCTGTTTCAACACTTGTACCAAAATATTTGTATGAGCCTGGTACCTAATTTAGACTATTTAGATGCATTGCTGCAGCATCAACAATCCTCCTGTTCTTGTATCAGATAATTTCAAGATGAGCTTTTTCACGTGGGTATGTAGACTGTAGTACTCACTGCCGTTTTCAGTTGATAATGTGAATGCATGAAACAGGGGTTTTTCATCTCTCATCCCTGCTGTTTGTCAGTGAATTGGCGATTTTGATCCCAAAATCTTGTTTCAGTTTTAGTTCTGCCTTTTGCAAATTGAATTTACAATACTTTGGTTTTGTGTTATTATCTCATTCTTCACATTAACTTTTCCCTGTAAAATGTATACATTTTCAATAGCGCAAGATGGGTAGCCATGTTAGTCTGTCTGTAGCAGTAGAAAAGAGTAAGAGTCCAGCAGCACCTTAAAGACTAACAAAATTTGCAATAGTGTATGAGCTTTTGTGAGTCACTGATCAGATACAGCTAGAATATGAGTCCATCTGTCCTATTTATTGGAAAGTGGAGAGATTTCAGATGCCAAATGACATTAGCGGGCAAATGACAATAGCAGGTGTGACTGGATTAGGTGTGATATGCAGAGAGATAGTAGGGGTGGAGAAATCAGCATTGGTAATGAGACAGGAAACCTAAGTCTCAATTTAGCCCAGGTAGATACATTGTCTTGAGCTTTGTTATCAGTTGCAGTTCAGCAGTCTCTCTTTCTAATCTCCCTTTGAAATTCTTGTGTAAGATAACTGCTACTTTTAGGTCAGCAAATGAATGTCCTGGAAGGTTAAAACATTCCCCCATCGGGTTGTTGTGGTTGTGGTTTCTAATGTCAGACTTATGTCCATTAATTCTCTGTCAAAGGGATTACCCTGTTTGTCCAATGTAGAGGGTGGAAGGGCTTTGCTGGCACATGATTACACATTAGAGGATGAGCAGGAGTAGGAACCTGAGATGATATGGCTGATGTTGTTGGGTCTTGTTGCTAGGATCCATATGAGAGTAAAGTTGGCCTGCAACAAACCAAGATGCCAAAAAACAGCGGGGGAACGTTTTAACCTTAACTTAGTACTTTAGAGTACTGTTAGTCCATATTCCTGTCTTCCCAGAATGAGCAAGGTCATCTACCAAGGAACGTGGTAGATGAATTTTTACAAGGACACTTCCTGTATCATAACACCCAGTTAGGAGTGTGGAAATCTGCCATCATGAAATGCCATGAAACACAGTGCTTGCTCAGTGCCACTCAAAACCACACACTGACCTCAGATCTTTGAAACTCTGGGCCGCAACTTTTTTGACTTGCAAAAGAAAAATAAGTCTCTATATTTCATGAGCACATTCCTGACAGATATGTGTGCTTGAAATGCAAAAATACTCTGTTTGGGAACTGGGCAACTGTAAACCTAAATTTTCATATTATATTTTACCCTGATGCATTCATTAAAAGAATCAAAAGATATCGGCCCTGACCTGGATAGCCCAGGCAAGCCTGATCTTGTCAGATCTTGGAAGCTAAGCAGTGCTGACCCTGGCAAGTAACTGGAAGGGAGACCTCCAAGGAATACCAGGGCTCGGGATGTAGAGGCAGGCAATGAAACCACCTCTCTGAAACATCCAAACCCCACTAGGGGTCGCTAGAAGCCACCATGACTTCCAGGCATGCAAGCACATACACAAATGCACAAAACCTGCAAAAAGAATTAGAATCAAAAGATATATTTCTTCAACAAGTCCAGTAAACAGTGATTGATATCCGGCAATATATCTACATTTGTTAGATACATTCTCTTTGTATTACTAAATTTGGATTACTAAATGTCATCTAATTAAACCTTGGGAATAGGTGTTTCATTCTTGGACACACTCCAGGCTCCTGTACCTGGGGAGTGGTGGTGGGTGGGATTTCTGTGGTGCTAGTAATGCTTTCTTTCAGGTTAACTCGTTCCATGTTGCTGAGAGGCTTCTGAATGTTCCCTGCATCACTGACTCCTAGAGCAAAGAAGAGGATGCACCATTCCAGCCAGATCAAAGTTCTTCCATCAAAGCCACATTTTGCTGGGAGATGACAACTGTGCCTGCATGGTCTGTCTTCTTCTTACTATCAGATTAGGGGCCCATTTCTCTCTACATCCACAAGGGAATAGAAAACAGGCCAAACAAACATGAAATGGGGATTTCTTACACAGAGACTGTACTGCAACACATTTCCCACAGACAAATAGGATATCAGGCTCCAGGTGGGGCCTGGGGATCTCCCAGAATTACAGCTCATCTCCAGACTACAGAGATCAGTTCCCCTGGAGAAAATGGATGCTTCGGAGGGTGGACTCTATGGCATTGCACCCCACTGAGGTCCCTGTTCTCCCCAGGCTCCATCCCCAAATCTCTAGGAGTTTCCCAGCCAGGATCTGGCAACCCTGACAGACAATACATAATATAAAAATGTCCCCAGGTGTCCCCATAATATGGGAAGGTGTCCCCAGATGTCCTCTCTCAGACTCTAGCTCTCATGATATTTCACCATTGCCTTCAAACTCTAGGTTAGGACACTGAGTCAAATTCCAAAAAGGCATTTTTTCATATTAGATACATTGTTGTGAATCTTTTTCAGAAGCTATATTTTTTAATACAGGAAAAAAGAGTATTATTTACCTGCAACATCGAGGCAATTTTGCCTTCAGGCATAATATTTTTATATCTAGAAGAGCAAAACTCATAAGAGTGACAGGAAATTCCATGAGTTCCATGTGGTGGAGTTTCCAATAAATTTTCCTGTCAGGGATGTGCTCCAGACTCCAATAGAGCAGACGACCTAAAATGCCTCAGGGTGCTATTATCAGTTATGGGGTGGGGGGTGGGGAGAAACACACAAAACCATAGGGAGTCAGCTTCCCAGTCCTGTCCCACTTGGTCAGATTATGTTCATACACCTGTGATTTATGGGATGAAGAGAATATTGTAAGCAACTTTATAAATGGTTTATTCTTCTTCTTAAGCAGAGATATGTTGAAGAATGGTTGAGGAATGCATTATTCTGTAAGTGGAGGAGGGAACATATCTTGTTTTCTTTGTTCCTGTCTTCAGTAACTCTGTTTCTATGTGAATGCAGGAGTGACATATTTACTTTTCTGTAACCATATAGAAGAGTATTAAGCCTGTGAACCACTAAGCATGTGAACCTAGGCTAAGAGCCTGATTCTCAGAAATTGGGGTAGCTGTTGAAGCGATGCACCAACAAATTAATACAAGAGCCCCACCAATAAATGTTGTAGCTAACGTTAACTATGGATAGGAACAGAACTATATAAATAGCAATCCATTTTCATGTGCATCACATTACAAATAAAAGGATATTCATGTATGCATTTACACCATTCAATATGTATAATATTGTCAATGATTTACTATTTGATTTGCTGCCGGACATGTGAACTGCCTTCATGGTAAAGTATTGATTACTGACAATATGAGAGCTGTGTGATCTCTGACCCACAGGGTATCCCTTAGTGTAGACCTCAAGCTATGAGTCCTCTTGTATGAGTTCGTCTGCCTGGCACAGAGTGAGGATCGGGTACTTCTTGCCAATCTGCTTCCAGCCCACCCCAAGCAGAAGCTCAGGTGCTTCAAAACAGGGAAAGGGGGTGGAAGCTGGCAAACACACAATCCTGCCTGGTCTTGTTCTGAAAGTAGCTCAGAAAATTCCCCCCCCTCAGTCACTCCCTTCTTCTGCCCCTTTCTAGGCCACTCTCCAAGCTACACCCAATCCCTGATCCACTTCCTACCTTCATAGTTGCAAACAGAACCTCATTCACAAGAGGCCCTCTACTCCTGAACTGTGTCTGAGTGGATTGGTCTACTGATAGGAGAAAAACAGGGCTAGTTTACCAGATTCTCATCCCCCTCAGCATACTACAAGCGACGGAGCGGCGCTAGGGGCATGCGCCATCATAAGTGGCATATACATGGGCGTATTTTGCATGCTGGCGTAGGGGTCAGTCAGCTCCCAGAGTGCTTTCAGCCCTCCCTCATAATTGCCCTACCCAGGACTATTTTTGGGCAGGAACGCACAGGAACGGAGTTCCGGCTGGCTCCTGAGTTGGCCACGCCCAGCAGGAACTCACTAGCATAATAGGCCACACCCAAGAGCAGAAACTCAATAGGATTGGCTACATTAGGGGTGTGTGGCCTAACATGCAAAGAAGTTCCTGCTACAAAAAAAGCTCTGGGTTTTGACAACAAACAAGGTAAACAGAATAAGAAGCAAAAGGTGGGTGTGGCTGGATGACCACACTTCTGGCAACACGGGGGTGTGGCCTAATATGCTAATGAGCTGTGCTGTCAGGGGTGTGGCCTATTATGCTAATGAGTTCCTGCTGGACTTTTTCTACAAAGAAAGCCCTGGCCCTACCCATGTATGTTTGTGTCCCATCATGATGGGCTGGGTCACAAGTGAACCATATGTGCACAGTCTATCACAGTCAGAACATTTGTTCGTACAGAATATAGGTTTGTACACTGAACCAGCTAGTAGAGCACTAATCTAGCTCTAATGACTGCATAGAACTAAGCAGGACATTATCTCCATTGCTCTGCTGCAAATAATTTATTGTAAACAACCTATGTAGCTACAAGCATTAAAAGTGTTAAAACACTCCCTTTCCACAGTGTAGGAAGCACTATTTATTGATTGGTTTTTTATGCCACCTTTCCACCCAATCAGGATCCACAGGGTGGCGAACATAAAAAACTTTAAAACATTTTTAGCAATTAAAAATACAGTCCAAATTATAACACAATCAAATTAAAAAACACATAAACAACACTAGAAGGAAGGCCAATAACTGTTATTGATGCCAATGATAGAATTTACTTTCTTTTAGCCAGGAGGAAAAGTCCTGATGAAGTAACATGAATGTCCATGACTCCAACTGAGCTGGAGTTTGAGAAGCATAGTGCTCAGTCCTTGGGAAAAATCTAGCTTCTTAAAGGATGCCATTGGGTCCTCCGTGTTGCCAACCAAATACTGAAAAGGACTGAGGAGAAGTGACATCTGTATAGGGCTGCCAAGTGGGGGCGGGTAAACCCCCGCTTTGGAGGCCCAATTTCCGCCACCGCGGAATCGGGCCCCGGGGGGAACCTCGCCCCCCGAAGCGCAGCGTGGGTGCATCACAGGAAGTGACGCAACCACGTAGATCACATTGGGGGTGTGGCCCCAATCATTGAAGGGAAAACTCTATGGTTTTCCCTCCAATGATTGGGGCCATGCCCCCAATGTGCTCTACGTCGTGCGTCACTTCTTGTCGTGTGTCAGTTCGCACACATCCATCGGCAGCTCCCGGACCCAAGCGACGCTCCCCCGCTGGTGAGTCCGAGCGACTTGGCAACCCTACATCTGTAGCCTTCAGGAGGGGCTGTGGCTCAGTGGCAGAACATCTGCTTAGCATGCAGAAGTCCCAGGTTCAATCTCTGGCATCTCCAGTGGAAAGGACCAAGAAGGAGGTGATGCAGCTTTCGCCTGAGACCTTGGAGGACTGTTGTCAGACTGAGGCCCCGGTCACACGGCAAAGTTGCCGTGGGAGAGGCACGGATGGTGGGCGGATTATC
Source organism: Gekko japonicus (assembly GCF_001447785.1). NCBI lineage: Eukaryota > Metazoa > Chordata > Lepidosauria > Squamata > Gekkonidae > Gekko > Gekko japonicus. The sequence continues at coordinate 136,963 of NW_015166508.1, forward strand.
CGGGTGTGATCACACCCCAACATCTGGGAAGTGGAGCGCACCTGTGGCTTACCTCTGACAATGCGAGTTAAAAAACTAGTACCTCCAAGGTACTAGTAAACGTTTGCCACGGGCTGCCTCCAGACCCCCGTGGTGTGATCGCGCCGGGGTGCGGCATTCCCCTCCGGTCCCTCGTTTACTCGTCAGCACCAAGGGAAGGACTGGTGGTGTGCCGCTGGCGAGTCTGATTGTGTAATCGCGGATTAAACTGCGCTGGGGCAATTAGCCATGCCTCCCCCCCGCGATATCCGGCTTGAGTAGACAATACTGACTTTGATAGATTGAAGGTCTGAATCTGTATAAGGCAGGTTTATGTGTTCAACAGGATTTGGTAGCACATGCTTTGGGGCAAATGTGGATTAGGGCCTTGGCTTGTCCCCAGTTCCTTCTTAAAGTGTCCAAGTGTTGCTATTGATTTCAAGCATTTGTCTTCTCACAATTTCATAGATAAGTCTCCTTTTCATGGTAGCAATTCCATGAGGCTAGATGAAACACCTACCAGTGTGAGGACACTGGTGTTTTCCTTAATAGAAATTGATGATCCATGCTCAGGAGTGGATATAACTGTTTTCAGAAGGCTAGAGATGGTTACTGGGACTCCACGTTAGACCTTAAGCCATGTACTTTTTATCTTTGATGCACCAGATTAACACTGGGGTTTGAAATATCCAAAGAATTCTTATTAAACTCATAATGATTTATTTTAGGAGCAACAAAACTTCAGCCAAGTTCACGGAAAATGTGCTAATGAAAGAGGGAACCCCCCCCCCGAGATTTCTAGTAATGTTCTTGGACCCACAAATGTTTATACCACAGTGTGCTTGTCAGTCTTTAAGGGTGCCACAAAGGTATGCTTTCTAGTCTGTTTTTCTTGCCAGTGCTGGCCGAGGCTATGCAAAAGCATTGTATATTAGGGTATATAAGGTCTACCTTGTACGTTACTGAACCCTTTTGGGATGAGTTCACACATATTACATTTTTAAAGGTACACTGAAAATGTTCAAAGAGTACCTCTAGGAAAGTAAAGTGTGAGAGAAACAAAAAACTATGCAATGTGCAAATATAAATGTATCTTTCTTACGCGCCAATTTGTGGAAAAAATATGTATGGAAATGGCCCTTTCCCCTTGACTTTTTAATCACCTTTAGTTACCTTTCAAGCTGGAAATTTTCTACCTGATTACAGACAGTGCCATTCTATGATGTTTAACTGTTTTACACATTTCTTCACTTGGATAACTTTACAACTTTTAACATCAAACCAACTTTTCCAGGGATTTTTAAAAAAAAGATCCTAGTCCTGAGCATAAATTTCAACAGGGCTTGATTCAGGATATTCCGTCTGAACATAATTTGTATTGTGTTTTATGCACAGAAATACAGATTAATTTTGTTAGGGTTTGCCTAATTATGACCATATCTGAATTAATAGATTTTTTATTTCCATCTCATCCTACAGGAATTCACCTTTGATTATTTCATTGTGAATCTTGCCCTGAGGAAGTCTAATTTTCATTGAATGTAATTTAATGTAGAAGTGGAATGTAACTCTCTCTGCCCAACATTTATATCCAAACATATGCTTTCCTTGTAGCTCAAGATTCCTGTCTGGCATTCAGTGATCTTTAATTAAAAACAAAACAAAATCCAAAGAAATGAAATTCTCTGCACTCGGACTAATGACATTTTACATAATTTATTCTGCCTCGGTTTTCAAAGAATGTGGACTTTTTTGGCAAGAGTAAGTGGAAGGAGGCACTTAGGCAGGGAGAGAGGCACAGAGCTGTGGGCAGATGGGTAACAGCATCAGGCAAAAAGAAAGATTACCAAAGCAGACCTTATTATTAGCACATTTGGTATCTATTTTAAGTGGCTGCCTCTCCCATTGTAAGGGGCACACAGATGCCGACTGATAGAGGGACACCACCCTGCACCCATAGGGAACTGTGGCCAGTGTTGGCCTCCAGTTTAAAACCGGGCTGTATCTGATTTTGGCTTTTTCTAATCCGTATCATATGAGGAAGACAGGGAAGGTGAACTTCATTTATTTTTAAAGGACAGTTCAGGCACTGACATTTTAAAATTCTGTGCTAGATACTGAATCCAGAGGTCCTTATGCATAACAGCAGGCATTCTGTGACACATAACTGCTTATAACCATCTGGGTGGTCTAAAAAGATGCCTGGAATCAGGGTCCCACTGCTGGAGTGAGTGACTCAGCATGCCCGGATATTGGAGCGGGGGAGCTAAATCACTCTAAGTGTGCATCTCATTGAGTGATGTGTCTCTTTGTCTTAACCTGGTTGCGGCGCTCCAGGAACAAGCCGGGAGCCCCCCCGCTCCAGCAGCAGGTAAGACTTGGCAACCCTAATGGGGGTTGTTGTGAGGTAGGGAAATTTAACATTTTCTTTAAAAAGTAATTAACGGACAAAATCCCAGCAAACAATGATAAGTCCTTTCAGTCCTTAGGACTGTTAGCTTTGCTGTGAAAAAAACTCTGGTAAACTAGAATAAATACATTTATCTGTCTTTCTCTCATAGGCTTCTTCAGAGGCCTACTCTGCTAGAAGGTAAGAAGGTATTATGGAAGTACAAGAAGGGGGGACCCGCGATACTCACGGGGGGGGAAGGAGCTCCATCTCCATGTGGAGGAGGAAGCAGCCACAGGTAAGCCTTCTCCCCTGCTCCCGCCCTGCAGCAACGGCGAGGCCTGGGCCCGCCAATCCTTCTCCCCACACCCCGCACTGACAGCGAGGCCCACACGGCTCCCAGCTGCCAGGCCCGCCAATCTCCCCCCAACCTCCCCACACCGATGGCGAGGCCCATGCGGCTCCCAGCTGCTAGGCCCGCCAGTCCTTCTCCTCTGCCCTCCCCAGTATCTGTGCTAGATACTGAATCCAGAGGTCCTTATGAGTGATATGTGTCTCTTTGTCTTAACCTGGGAGCTGTCCTCTGACCCCCTCCTCTGTCACTTTGTCCTCTCACTCCCTCTACATGGCCTTCCATGGAGACATATGTCTCTGTAGGTCTTCCCTATCGATACAATGCACTCATACTCCCACACACATGATGTCGGACAAGCTGGTCATTTGCGATAGAGAAAGTCCTCTTTATATTAGGCTTCTCTTTCTCTTCTTTTGACTGCAACCTGAATGTGAACTGGATCTACTTGAATAAATGTAAGTTTACCTTTTTTTTGCAATATACTTCTTGGGAGATTTATTCACTGCACTCAGTATCACGTGTCTGACTGGGCAAAATTCTGCTATGTTAACCAAATAGCCTGATATTCAGGGCTTTTTTAAAAAAAAGAAGAGGTGCCAGAACTCTCAAGAGCGAAATGAAGTTTTCAATATGTATACGGAAAACTCATGAACTTTTAAACATTTTAAAATAATTTTGTCAAAGAGATTCCGGAACTCTTTTCTGGCACATTCCCCCAGAAAAAAACCCTGCCAATATCCACGTTCCAAACAAGCAACTGTACCATCAAATCTAAAAGCATTCCCCATAAGTGGATCACTGGAGCAAGTCACTGAGTACTGGGTGTAGGAGTTCTCCTCCCTGCACAACGTCAAGCATCTTTAGCAGCAGCACAACCCAGTTCAGAAGAGGTTTCTGTGCACAGAAGCTCTCTTAATTGCATTTATCACAAAAGCTTCATTGGGTCAATTGTGCGCTATGGTTTGCCTGGAAAATCTTTTAATTCACAGCCAGATCTACAAGGTGTGAATATATATGTTTGGGGACTTTTCTATCCAGGTTTTGTAAATATCTTGGGTTCATGTTGAATGTCCTTTTTGATTTTGATCAGACCTCTTAGTCCTAAACTACATAGAACTTATTCAGATGACCCTAGGGTTGTCAGGTCCCCATGGTCACTGGCAGGGGATGGGGGGAACCTCCACAGTACTTCTCAATTCCAAGGGGTTTTTTTGTTGTGTGTGTGTGTGGTCCTTCTGCAAATTTCTCTTGGTGTCACAGCCTGCAGTCACAGGATATAGAACATGGAATGCCTTGCTTAAAGCTTTGTCTATTTTGTTGCTGTCAGCAGCAAGGAAATGAAATTGAGAAGATTAAAATCCCTTTGGGAGAGGACATGAGGTGTGGGGACTCTGTGTTATCTCCCATATTATTTAATACCTATGAAAGGCCCCTTTAATGAGTTTTTCCACAGCTTTGCAGTAGTCACCAATATGCTGACACCCAGCTATATATTTGTTTGAATAAGCTATCAGCCACTGTTATTTCTGCCCTGGCTCCCTGCTGAAGGAGAACCAACTGAAGTTGAAACCAGATAAGACAGAGGTAATGCTGTCTGGAAAGGCCATTACTTTAAATAGCAGGATTGGTCTCTTCCTACTGTGGGTGGTGTGCAGCTTTCACTGAAAAATTCTGTGGAGGAGGAGGAGGAGGAGATTGGATTTATACTCCGCCCTTCACTCGGAGTCTCAGAGCAGTTTACAATCTCTCCCTTCCCCTCACCACAACAGACACCCTGTGAGGTAGAGGTGGGGCGGAGAGAGCTCTTTTGAGAACTGCTCTTTTGAGAACAGCTGTGAGAGAACTTGTGACTGACCCAAGGTCACACCAGGAGCTGCGTGTGGAGGAGTGGGGAATCAAACCGGGTTCTCCCAGATTAGAGTCTGCGCTTCTAACCACTACACCATACTTGGAAGGTAGATGGAGCATGCATATTACTCCTATTCTGCAGACACTCCATTGGCTGCCCATCTATTAACGGGCTCAAAGTATTGACTTATCACATACAAACCTTCATGGCCTTGGCCCCTCTTATTTGTGGGACTGCCTCTCTCCCTATGCTCTGCCATGACAACTTCACTCAAGTCATTAAGGGCTTCCGAAGGTACCAACCTGCAAATGGGCAAAATCAAGAACTGCCCATACACCTGCTTTCTCCATTGTGGCTTCCACCTTGTGGAATGGCCTGCCCAAGGAGGTCAGGAAAGCTCCCACTCTCCTGGCCTTTCACAAACTATGCAAAATTGAACTATTCAAGAGGGAGGGTTTTTTGTGCAGGTAACAGGGTAGCACTGCACAAAAGGGTTTTACAAACTTGCCTGGATAAATGACTCAGGACTGTGGCCTATACTGCTCTGATTTGTTGTTGTTGTTCAGTCGCACAGTCGAGTCCGACTCTTCGTGACCCCATGGACCAGATCACGCCAGGCCTTCCTGTCTTCCACCGTCCTCTGAAGTTTGCTCAATTTCATGTTTGTTGCATCTATGACACTGTCTAACCACCTCATCCTTTGCCGTCCCTGTCTTCTTTGACCTTCAATTTTCCCCAGCATCAGGGTCTTCTCCAGTGAGTGCTCCCTTCTCATTTGGTGGCCAAAGTATTTGAGCTTCAGTTTCATTATCTGGCCTTCCAGGGAACAGTCAGGGTTGATTTCTTTGAGGATTGACTGATTTGTTCTTCTTGCAGTCCAAGGGACTCTCAAGAGTCTCCTCCAGCACCATAGTTCAAAAGAATCTATTCTTCGGCGCTCGGCCTTCCTTATAGTCCAACTCTCACAGCCATACATGACTACTGGGAATACCATTGCTTTGACCATGCGGACTTTTGTTGGCAGGGTGATGTCTCTACTTTTTATCATGCTGTTTAGGTTCGCCATCACTTTCCTCCCAAGGAAATCTTTTAATTTCATGGCTGCTGTCACAGTCTGCGGTGATCTGGGATCCCAGGAACGTGAAGTCTGTCACTACTTCCACGACTTCCCCTTCTATTTGCCAAGGAGTGATGGGGCCGGATGCCATGATCTTAGTTTTTTTGATGTTGAGCTTCAAGCCCACTTTTGCGCTCTCCTCTTTTACCCTGAGCAAGAGGCTCTTTAGGTCCTCTTCACTTTCTGCCATTAGAGTGGTATCGTCTGCATATCTGAGGTTGTTGATCTTTTCCCCAGCAATCTTAATTCCCGCTTGTGATTCATCCAGGCCAGCATTTCGCATGATGTACTCTGCATATATATTAAATAAGCAAGGTGACAATATACATCCTTGTCGTACTCCTTTTCCTATGCTGAACCAATCAGTTGTTCCATATCCGGTTCTAACTGTCGCTTCTTGGCCCTTATACAGGTTTCTCAAGAGACATGTGAGGTGGTCTGGTACTCCCATCTCTTTAAGGACCTGCCATAGTTTGTTGTGATCCACACAGTCAAAAGCTTTAGCATAGTCAATGAAGCAGAAGTAGATATTTTTCTGGTACTCTCTTGCTTTCTCCATAATCCAGCGAATGTTGGCAATTTGATCTCTAGTTCCTCTACCTCTTCGAAACCCAGCTTGTACTTCTGGTAGTTCTCTATCCACGTACTGTTGAAGCCTAGCTTGTAGGATCTTGAGCATGACCTTGCTAGCGTGTGATATGAGTGCAATTGTGCGATAGTTTGAACATTCCTTGGCATTGCCCTTCTTTGGGATTGGAATGTATACTGACCTTTTCCAATCCTGTGGCCACTGTTGCGTTTTCCAAATTTGCTGGCAAATGGAGTGCAGAACTTTAACAGCATCATCTTCTAAGACTTTGAATAGCTCAGCTGGAATACCATCACCTCCACTAGCTTTGTTGTTAGTAATGCTTTCTAAGGCCCATTTAACTTCACATTCCAGGATGTCTGGCTCGAGGTCAGTGATTATACCGTCGTGGTTGTCAAGGACATCGAGCATATCACATGATGTACTCTGCATATATATTAAATAAGCAGGGTGACAATATACATCCTTGTCGTACTCCCTTTCCTATGCGAAACCAATAAGTTGTTCCATATCCAGTTCTAACTGTCGCTTCTTGACCCTTATACAGGTTTCTCAAGAGACATGTGAGGTGGTCAAGAGAGATGTGAGGTACCAGACATGACTACCACACACTGTTCTGATTAGCTTCTTGTAAATAATATCCTATCTATGTAATCTCTGTACCACTTAATGTGTCTTGTGAATACTTATGCTATGCTTCAGTTCTTTCTGTTGGTTCCAGACTTCTAAAATCCTAATGCACTGGTTATTGAATTTTCATTTTTTGTGTGTGATCGTATTGGCTCACTATGTGTGACCCACCTTAAGTTCCTGTGAGAAAGGCAGTGGCAGACTATAAATAAAATAAATAAATAAACGTCTTGCTGCATCCTGGTCTCCTGTTGGAGAAACTGGTGCCCATGACAGTGAAAAGGTCTTTTCTTTCCCAGCTACATCTGTTTCAGAAGCTTCTGGAACAACCTCCTGGAAGAAGAAAGATAATTTTCCAGTGAGGATGTAAAGCAGAAAGCTTTTTGGGCACAGGTAGAGCCCAGGCAAAGGGACGATATCCCTCCTAGCTGGGGCATACATTGTTTTTAATCTTGCTTTTAATGTGTTCTTTGAATGTGTTGTTTTCTTAAATTGCTTTGTATCAGTTTTATATTGGTATCACCTGCCTTGAGTCCTGGGATGCCTGGGAGGAAGGTGAGAATATAAATATTTTAAATAAAATGAATTATTTAATGAATAAGATCACAGTTTCCCATCTATCTGTAAAATGTAAATTGTGTACACATGAAGTCCCAGTTCACATTAAGGCCATGAAGGATAGTGCTAACCAGGGCTTTTTTTGTAGAAAAAGCCCAGCAGGAACTCATTAGCATAATAGGCCACACCCAAGAGCAGAAACACATTAGCATATTACGCCACACCCCTGACAGCACAGCTAATTAGCATATTAGGCCACACCCCCATGTTACCAGAAGTGTGGTCATCCAGCCACACCCACCTTTTGCTTCTTATTCTGTTTACCTTGTTTGTTGTCAAAACCCAGAACTCTTTTTGTAGCAGGAACTCCTTTGCATGTTAGGCCACACACCTCTAATGTAGCCAATCCTAATGAGTTCCTGCTGTTGGGTGTGGCCTATTATGCTAACAAGTTCCTGCTGGGCATGGCCAACTCAGGAGCCAGCCGGAACTCTGTTCCTGTGCGTTCCTGCCCAAAAATAGCCCTGGTGCTAACTGAAAGTTGGCTTCCCATGCTCTTATTAGCATTTTAAAGGGGTGGGGAATGTGCCCTTTAAAAGCCCATCTTTACCCTTTAAAATGTTAATTAAAACACAGTTTGTTTCCTATCTGCTGAAATACCAGAGTACTACATGGCTGCCTACTCTGTTCTTTTTGAAGGAGAGTTAAGAAGAAGGGCTGGGAAACTCTTTTGTCATTGGTCTCTGTTGTCTCAGCAGTGATTGCCTATTAATACCTTTACATTTTGTGCAGACACTGAAAAATGGGAAAGCATTATTACACTGGAATGGCCACATTCTAGATCAGAAAACAATACTAAAAGAAATAAGATAGAAAATATGGAGAACAAACTTGGAACAGAGACTTAGTTCTTACTTTGCAACTCATTTTCTTTTGTGAGATTTTGATAGCACATGTTGCAGCTTATATTATTTTCAGAACTGATAGGATCTTGTTTGTGTGACAAGATTCCCCCACCCCCACAGCAGTGTAATAAACCATGAATAACTTGGTCACAAAATGAACATAGGTCCCAGTCACACGGGAGGATTTGCCCCGCAAGAGGGACGGATCGGGGGCGAATCAAATGGGCGTGATCACACTGCAACATCTGGGAAGCAGAGTGCACCCATCCCCGATCCATCCCTTCCGTCCGAAACCGCGCATCAAAAAAAAAAACCCCTAGAAAAAACTACTACCTACCTGAAAATCCACATCAAGGGCGGCTGTGGGATCGCCGGCGCGCCCGTCTCTGGCAGCATGCGAGGCCCCCGGCCAAATTTCCCAGGAGCACACATGCTCAGTGGTCTGCCTCGTTCTCCATTCCGCAGCTTCCTCCCCCCCGGCATCTGATCCTGCCAGCGAGCAATTGTGCGGCGGCTCGGGGGATCTGTCTGATCCCGCTGCCGCACGTCTCTTTTGATGCGGCTCAAAAAAGCCGCGCTTTGGCCGTGTCTTTTCCCCCAGTGTGCCACATCCAAGCTCTCACTGTGTGGCTATGGGACATCAGTTATCCTTTGCTAAGAAGGATATTAATATCCAGCCTCAAAGGAACCTTATGAAGGTGTGTGATATAATTATTGTAATTATTGTAGAGCCTGCTCTCAAGTGCTAAGCAAGTGGTAATAACAAGCACTGCCTGACTAATAAAAGTCTTGTTGCAAACATTAGTATCTGCAAACCTGAACTAATTTTGGACAATACATTAGAGAACATTATTTTGTAACTCCTGAACAGAAGTGAAATCCACAAGCTATGATCGTCTTTAGGGTTACTTAATGCCCTTCAGACTGTTCTTTTCAAAAGTGAATTCTGTCTGGACAATGGACAGCCTAGTCTACATTTCAGACATATTTTCAGGGTCTGACTTGGTGAGCTGGGAATGGCTACATGAAATAAATATCTATTGAATCCATTATAATACCAGGTTTAAAAAATCAGAAGTTTTCTCAGTCTTTGAAAAGTCTATTTCATAAACCACTGAAAGAGATGGTGATATTCCAGTAACCCAAAGGACTTCAATAAGCTTTGAAGCTAAAGTTTACTGACTACATTTTGTCACCCACAACCCACAAGAATGGTGATTACTCTGCAAGATTAGGAGCCACAGAAATAAATTGATATCTAGAAACAAGAGTGCTAGCAAGCTGGATACAGATTTTTGCTTTCATATCTTAGTGGGCAGCAGGGGTCATTTCCCACGGGAGTGCACAGGAGCGGCGCTCCAGCAGTAAGGAGCCCAGGGAGTGGGCACATGCAACAAGCCTCGCCCCCTCCTCCCAGCAGCCCTCAGTCAGGCCACAAGGAGCAAGAAGCAGTCAGGTAAGTTGCAGAGCCCCCCCCCCAGCCCACCTCCAGGTACAAGCTCTCCCTCCTCTGTGAGGGCAGATCTGTGTCCCCCCCATAGCTAGCAATCCAAAACAGTCCAGTGGCACCTTTAAGACCAAGTTTTATTCAGGTACAAGCTCTCCCTCCTCTGTGAGGACAGATCTGCACGTCCCCCCCCCAAATAGCTAGCAATCCAAAACAGTCCAGTGAAGCCTGAGCAGTGGGTGTTGCCTTCTGACACATTTCTGGTGATGTCAGGGGGTGTGACATATGCAAATTAGTTATGCTAATGAGTTATGCTAATGAGCTCCTGCACCTCTTTTTCTACAAATTGACCCCTGGTGGGCAGGCTTGAATTCTAAGTAAAGATAAAACATCTGATCCGTTGTTAGAGATAATTTATTACCTGTTGGACAGGATTGTTTTATTCCCTCTTTTAGACCCTTATTCCTTAGAGAACCTCACTGGAAGTGGCATAGAGGAGAATGACTGTTTTAATTTCTTAAAAACCCTTCATATATTTCAGAAAATGCCTTTAATAGTCTCTATGATTAAAAGTAAGATCAAATAAAAAATGGCACCATGACACCTAAGAACAGTGAGATTCACTCATGTCATTAATTTCCTTAGAAGAGATATGTGGCCTGATCCAATGTATATTTGCTCAGAAATGAGTCCTACTGTGATCAGTGGGAGCTATTGCTAAATAAATGTGCTAAGGGTTGCAGCCTCACCCACATGCTTAAGTCTCCCATTGAAATCAATGGGCCACAGAGATGCCGCTGGTGGTGGATCATGTCCTAATAGACTTATTCTAGCTCAGGAATACTCAGCTCCTTCCCCGCACCTGCCACTGCTCGGGGGCCCTTGGCTGGATAGGAAGTCATGGGGCCTTGCCAGTAAGTCGGGGGGGGGGGTGGCTATCCCCGAGATGCTCCATTGTACCTACAGGCCTGTCTGAACTTCTTTTGCCTTTAAAACCCTACAGGGTTACCATGAGTCAACTGTGACTTCATGGCACTTCCCATGACCAGCCTACTCATGGCCTGTGACTATGCAAGTCTGGACTGCCGCTCTTCTTAAGGACCTTGCTACTTTTGTAAGTTTTGTACCATGTACTGTGCTAAATAAATAGCTGATGGCAGCCTACCCTAATTCTTATGCACTCTTGCATAAATACATTATTGGTCTTGATAAAGAACTGGTTGCTAATATGGGCATGTAAATGTATCTTGCCTTCAAAAGAAAGCACAAGACATTTAAACCAAGCACTCTGCCATATCGTATTTGGCTAACTGGCTGTTTTTGAAGCTATATATGTAGTGACAGAAACACAATCTATGGCATTAAGTTAGAGATCTTCATGATGCCAAAACCACAAACACTTCCACACACACACAAAAAGGTCCTCTTTATAGGACGAGTGAACAACTGGACCTCCAAGGGGTAACTGCTGCCTCCCTTGGCCAATAACCACTGATGAATTCACTGCCACAGGAAGTGGTGATGGCTACAAGAATGAACGGCTTCAAAAGGGAATTAGATAGGCATATGGAGCAGAGGTCCATCAGTCGCTATTAGCCACAAGGTATAGATAGGGGCTCTGGGGCAAGTGATGCTCTGTCTTCTTGGTGCTTGGGGGGGCCAACAGTGGGAGGGCTTCTAATGTCCTGGCCCCACTGGTGGACCTCCTGATGGCACCTGGTATTTTTGGCCACTGTGTGACAGAGTGTTGGACTACATTGGCGTCTCTTATGTTCTTATGTTATGTTCTTATGAAATAAGAAATAGTGGAAGCATATTTCTTCACACAACACATCATTAATTTATGGCATTCACTGCCACAAAATTAAGTTTAAGCTTCAAGATAGCTTAAACAGGGACTAGATAAAGTCATGGAGGATAGATGTATCAATGGCCATTAACTATCTGAGATAGGGTGCCTCTGAACACCGGTTGATGGAGAGGGCAAAAGTGTGGGGAGTGGGGACTGTTGCCTTCATTTCTTGATTGTGGGTTTTCCAGAAGCAATTGGCTGGGCAGTGTAGGAAACAGGATACCAACGGACCCTTGGTGTGATCCAACTGGGCTTTTCTTATTTTATTAAGCAAGGTACAATAAAATATAACACCAATGAACCAATTACATCATACAACATTAAAAAATAAAAACAGTTATGGACATCAATCTACAAATTAATTGTAAAATTTTGATAATCCATAAATAGTTTCCAAATACTAGCAGACATTATTCTAAGTTATCTTTCATCCATCAGTTGTACATATTCAGGCAGTTTAAGCATCTTCATAATTTGTCCTATATATAGTTTCAGGTACTATAAAGCTTGTGTATAGCAGGGAGGGAAAGTGGCAGGAGAATAGCATAGCCAGTGGGAACATCTTGCTTTATGACTGCTTTTTCCCTTCCTGTTTCAGGTACTATAAAGCCTAGACATGGTCAGAGGCATGAGTCCTTGGGTCCAAGTCTAAGGTCTCTGGGACTTTGGCTCTGAGCCTGTGACTGTTAGCTGGTACCTTTGGGTGAGCCAGTTACTGAACCCTAGACCAACTTGAGAAATAGTTTGTTGCTTTGTTTGGTTGTTTCTTGGTTTATGTATCTAATTGCTCTTGTGAGTCACTTTGGGTCTCTTCAGGGAGAAAAGCATGATACAAATATTTACATAAATAAACAAAATCTAAAAGACCATTTTTAAGTATCTGGACAACAGAGACAAATTGAAGAACATCTTATTTTTTTCTTTAAAAAATGGTTACACTCCCTATTAAATCGTTTGCTTTAATTTCATTTAAATTAAGCTATATAATCTGATTTATTAGAAAAGCATAAGAGTCCAGTAGCACCTTAAAGACTAACAAAATTTGTAGCAAGTATGAGCTTTTATGAGTCAGTGCTCACTTCTTCAGAAGTGAAGAAGTGAGCAGTGACTCACAAAAGCTCATCCCCTGCCACAAATTTTGTTAGTCTTTTTTTTAAATTAAATTTTTATTTTATTTTAAACAGTAAAAATATAACAGTTATAACGAACAATAACAATGAAATTAAGCTGGATATTTACAGCAACATGTTATGAATTCTGGATGGCTTACATATGATGAAACACCTCATAATACTTAGAAGGAACATTGAATTTAGAAGATTCAGCATTAAAAATATATTCAAGAAAAGGAAACCATTTCAGATGAAAATTTGATTTGGTGCAAGACAAGTTAACATGGACAACTAAATCAGATAATTTATCCATGGCATAGTAATCCCATACCTTTAATCTCCATGAGGATAATAGCAATTTATTGGAAGATTTCCAACGACTAGCAATTACTACTTTTGCAGCCGTCAGTAACATAAGGTCTTGTCTGAGTTTAGGTATAGGGGTGTCAGACCAAAGATCTAAGAGTATAAGCTCCGGCTGCATAGGGATCAAGTAACCTGTAATGTTTTTGATGGATAACACTATTTTAGGCCAAAATTGCTGAACTAAAGTACATGACCGCCAACAATGCAAAAATGTACCTCTTTCTCCACAAGATCTCCAACAAAGTGGGGAGTTCATGCTGGTTTTTTCTGAAATCTCACAGGTGTAAGGTACCATCTACTAAGTATTTTATAACTTTGGAGTTGGATGTTTAAAGAGTGGGATCTGAGTGATGGTGATGACCAGATTTCTTCCCAATCTGAAGGCAAAAGAGTGGCTTCACAGTCGGTTTGCCAAGCCTTCTGATAATTAAGAGATTTCTTGGATTGTGAATCAAGTAATTCCTGGTAAATGAGTGAAATATAGCTTTTGAACGAGGTTTGGTTAAGCTTTAGGAGATGTTCAAAACTGGTAAGTGGTCTACTGAGATTAGATTGTCTCTTTAAGGATTCAACCATATGCGATACCTGAGCATATTCGAACCATGGTAAGGAGCAGTTATGTTTGTTTTCCAGCAAGTGTTTCTCTATTATCGAATTATTTGAGATGATAGAGTAAAGCCTGTTGATTTGGTTTGTTTCCCATGTGGCGTAAGCTGTCTGCGATTGTCCATGGGCAAACCATGATACCTTAGTGAAGATTGCCATGGGCGATGTAGGTGGAGCTAAAATATTTTCCCATTTGTCCCAGGTTGACATTAAAAAGAAAAGATTTTTTAAAAAATTGTATGCGGTCTATTCGATTTGTTTTCCCATAACAAAGATCGGAAAGGGACTGAGTTTAGGTATGTTTCTTCCACAACTTTCCAATCTGTTTTGAATGGAACACTATGGAGCTTAAGTAAACCTAGTAGAGAAACACAATTTGTTTCGTTTTTTAAAATGAAAGAAATATAAATCAGATGGATGAAGATGGGTAGCCATGTTAGTCTTTAAGATGCGACTAGACTCTTACTCTTTCCTACTGCTATAGACAGACTTACACGGCTACCCATCTTCATCCATCTGATTTATATTTCTTTCATTTTAAAAAACGAAACAAATTGTGTTTGATCCCATACCACTTCAGAGCAGTCCTTATTTCCCCCCAATATTGACTTCACCCACGACTGCAGGGACCTTAATCTGTTTCCATGTACAGTTACAACATGCACATTTTACCAAACATATTTAGTTGAAAGTCTTCTCCCATTGAATGAAATACAGTGGTTGGCATTTCCATTTCAAAATCTAGTAAATGTTTCCAGATTGCATTCCAACTTGTCTGGTAAATTTGCCAAACAGAATACAGTATATCTTTGTGTGGTGTTAATATGCTGAACTTCTGGATTAGAGAACACTTTCAGACAAATGGCAACTTTCTGCAGAAAGTGTATATTGTGACAAGGACAGAGACAAATAGAACTAGAGTAGTGCATAACTCAGGAATCTGTATATTAGCAAAGCTGATCCAATCATTTCTATTACTTTATGTGTTTAATTCTGTTAAGAAATGGATGAAGCTATCTTTAGTTATATCAAGTCAGACCACTGGTTCATCTAGCCCAACATTCTCTACTCTGTCTGGCTGTGGCTGATCAATGGCAGACCTCTTTTCCAGTGTGCTGCCTAAGATTGCTTGAATGGAGATGGTGGTGGCTGAACATGGAACCTTATCAAGGTCAGGCACTAAGCAATGAGTCTTCCATGCATGGTCAATAAGTACCTGCTACAGCAATCTTTCTGTAAGTCTAGGAGACCTCTTGGGTTGAATAAGGGTGACTGATTATCTATTTGGAAAGAGTAACTTTATTTATTAGTCTGTTACATCAAACAAAAAAAAAGAATTTTGTGACAGTAACACATTATAGCATAAGCTTGTTTCAGCATGTAGGAGGGACTTAAACCGTGGTTTAGGTGGAACATGAACCATGGACTTCCTAGCTCATACACCTAAAAACTGGCAAACATGCAAATGCATAGTGGTTAAGAGCTGGACATGGGTAAATCCCTTTTACTGTCCCTGACCTGAAAAATCCTCACCAACTTTTTTTTTGTTTTGCTGGAACAGTCTCATTTATGAAGCAGCATCTTCTTCTTCTGGATGCAGTTCATTGCCCGGCTGATGGATGCAATGCTGTCTCCTCAAATGTGCAGAGTTATTGTGGAGATTTGATTCTCTGTTAAAAGAAGTCTTTCATTGATGGGGAAACTGAAAGTATAAACTCCAACTTCCTTTGGCCTGGCTTGTGCACTTTCTCGAATGAGGGAAACAGCTGGCAAAAACAGGGGATGGAGCTCAGTCTGACTGCAGGCATCATTTTCTCTACTTCTTTGAGGCACCCCCTATTCCATATTTTATTAGATGGAAGTCTCACATGTATAAAATAATGATCCAGACCTGAAGGAAATAGGAAATGCCGCAATGTACCATTTATAGGTGGGAACAGTAAAGCAGAAAAAGGTGGGGAACAATAAATTCTATATTATTTTTTCATGCTGAATGGTACCAAATAAAGGGCAAATAAAATTATTAAGGGGATGGAACACCTCCCCTATGAAGAAAGGTTAAAGAGGTTAGGACTCTTTAGCTTGGAGAAGCAATGACTGAGGGATGATATGAGAGAGGTTTACAAAATTATGCATGGGATAGATTAGGTAGAGAAAGAAGCAGTTCTCCCTTTCTCGCAATACAAGAACTTGTGGGCACTCATTGAAATTGATGAGCAGTAGGTTTAGAACAGATAAAAGGAAGTACTTCGTCACCCAAAGAGTAATTAACACATGGAATTCACTGCCACAGGAAGTGGTGGCAGCTACAGGCATACACAACTTCAAGAGCGGATATGGAGCAGAGGTCCATCAGTGGCTATTAGACACAAAGTATAGATGGAACATGATGGCTGGGGCAGTGATGCTCTGTATCCTTGTTGCTTGAGGGGCCACAGTGGGAGGTCTTCTGGAGTTCTGGCCCCACTGGTGGACCTCCTGATGATGCATGGGTTTTGACCACTGTGTGACACAGAGTGTTGGACTGGATGGGCCAATGGCCTGATCCATCATGGCTTCCCTTATATTCTTATGTCTTCCCCTAAGGCAAGTCACTGTCTCTCAGCCAGTCTTCTATCTGTTTTATGGGGATAACGACAGTGCCCTACTTTAGTAGGACTGTTGTACAAATGAACATAATAGTGTATGCAAAACAGTTAGAGCTCTAGAAAGCACTATGCACATGTGAGACAGTTCATACATGAAGTATAAAAAGACCCGAGGAGCATCAAACAGGTTCATTTCAGACTGCATACGCCATCCAAACAAATAATGAAAATAAGTGGCACAATTATAAATTCTGAAAATGACACAGTAAAACTAACATCAGGGAAGTGGATTCCATAGAAGAAGGCAATGAACCACTTCAGCCTGTAAACAAGTTGTATATCTTGTATATCTTGGATTCCACAGCAAGCCCTCTGGAAACCGTCTTTGAACTGAACGAGATAAGTGATAAACCATCTTCAAAGGAAGAGCCAAAAAAGGCAGTTCAGAAAAATATTTGTCAAATATAATAACTGAACATAAGCTGCCAAACCATAGAGACATAGGCTTGTTGAGACCTGGAGTTTGCAGTTAAAATTTTGATTTTATTTGTGCTGTCCTTGTTTAGAGTACTGTAATGGGCTTCTTGCTCTTGTGTAGAGCTGAAGAGAGAGAAAAATCCTGTTATGCAACAGATAAAAAGGAAATCCACATTAAAAACAGTGTGAAACATCTTTTTTTACATATATAGATATGAGTAAGAATGCCTGAAACAGAGTGGTTTTGCTCTTATTTTAGCCCCTCCCCTATCCTTTCCCAATTTGCCACAAGTCATTTTAATGTCAGGAAATGCTATATATTGGATAATCATATAATTATGACAGGTATGTACTTGTGCATGAAGCAGGCACGGGTTTCTTCACCACAGGTAAAATGTTTGGCTGTGTAATGAGGGCAGCAGCAAGAAAGAGTGAACAACTCAAAGGAAAAGTAAAGGGAAGAGAAACTAACACTCTGATTCCAAGCATGTTTACTTAGAAGTAAATCCCTCAGAGGAGGAGATATAAAAAAACAACTTTGTACAATGTAAACCCTGAGACAATAAACTTTATCCAGAGTGTCATCAAGACTCTGCTCCCTTGTAGATAACATATAAACAGGAACTGTTTCCAAAATCTCCAAAGAGCCTTCAGATCTGAAGATCAGTTAGACTTTATAGAATTTATGTTGCTCCAGTAGTCAGGGGGGGGGAAAGATATGGTCATGATGTTTGAATCAACATTTTGGACTTGATTTTCTGGGAAATGTTTTCTTTCTTACCCACAGGGCAAACAGTCTTTCTCCTGGCACATATGAATGGGTCTACTGTGGAGGCGTTCTGCTCTGCCAATACCTTCTCCGCTCCTCTGCAAATTAAAGACCTGAAAATCTAGAGATCTGGTTTGCATCTGTCACTGCAAGCAAATGGCCTCCTTATCACCCAGGAACACAAGAACACTCAGCTACTGGTGAACACTTTTACCTGTATGTCATGGTCACTTCGGGTCACAGCCTGCAAGGCAGTCAGCATTTGGTTACAAACCTCACAACCACTGAAAAACACTAGGCCATGTTTTGGTTCTTCAGTGAACAGGACTCTTCTGGCACTAGCAAACAAGCCTATATTTAGGGACTGTCATTTATCTTAGAGGTTTGGCTCAGATTCTGTCCACATCTAAATCTTATCCATCCTGGGTTTCTAATCCCAAAACCTCCCACTGAAATGCAGCTGTGAAGCCATAGTCAGTTCCTCCCATTCCTTCTGCAAAGCCAGTTATTTCTCCTTGTCCCTCCCCTCTCAATACAGCATCTTCATCATATGCAGGCATCTGTCAATGGGAAGGGGGTGGAGTTGAACTCATTGGGTGAAACCAACCTTAGGCCTTCCCTCAGTACAAGCATCTCCTACTGTTTAGTTATACTCGTTTAGTCATGGGCTTTTTTTGTAGAAAAAGCCCAGCAGGAACTCATTAGCATAATAGGCCACACCCAACAACAGAAACTCATTAGCATATTAGGCCACCCCCTGACAGCACAGCTCATTGGCATATTAGGCCACACCCCCATGTTACCAGAAGCGTGCTCATCCAGCCACACCCACCTTTTGCTTCTTATTCTGTTTACCTTGTTTGTTGTCAAAACCCAGGGCTTTTTTGTAGCAGGAACTCCTTTGCATGTTAGGCCACACACCCCTAATGTAGCCAATCCTAATGAGTTTCTGCTGTTGGGTGTGGCCTATTATGCTAATGAGTTCCTGCTGGGCGTGGCCAACTCAGGAGCCAGCCGGAACTCCGTTCCTGTGCGTTTTTTATCAGGTCCACATAAAGGAGAGGAAAATAGCTGTGCTGCAGGAGAAAACCTAGACACCCATTTGCCCCCCTCAGAGCTGCCAACCTCCAGGTGGGGTCTGGATATCTCCTGGAATTCAACGGATCTCCAAACTACAGGGATTAGGTCCCTGGGAGAGAAACGCTGCTTTTGAGGGTGGAATATATGGCATTACACCCTGCTGAGAACCCCCATCCCAAAATGTGCAGGAATTTCCCAACCCAGAGGGTTGCCAACCCCCACCCCACCCCCGTTCCATGGGGATTTCCCAATTTGGAGGTGCTCTTGTCAGTCAGCTGGCAGGGCCATCTGGTCTCCTCCACACCTCTTCCCAACAGCATTTAAAAACAACCTTTAAATGCTGCTGGTTTAAAAACAACCTTTAAATGCCGCTGGAGAGAGGCGGGGCCTGCGCACCTGTACTCTAAGCCCTGAATTTGGGGCTTGGAATTCAGACACACATGGCCTCTGCCCCACCTCTCCCCAGCAGCATTTAAAGAATGTCTTTAAATGCTGCTGGGGAGAAGCGGGGGGCACGCGCCT
The DNA here is from genome assembly GCF_001447785.1 of Gekko japonicus. NCBI lineage: Eukaryota > Metazoa > Chordata > Lepidosauria > Squamata > Gekkonidae > Gekko > Gekko japonicus. Next base: position 156,192 of record NW_015166508.1, read on the forward strand.
GCACATTAAGCCCCAAATTTGGGGCTCAGAGTGGAGGCGTGCGCAGCCTCCCTCCCACGTCTTCCCAGCAGTGCATAAAGATAGCCTTTAAACGCTGCTGAGGAGAGGTGGGGGCACTGCCCCCCAACGTGATGATGTCACTTCTGTGTGACGTCATCATGTTAGGGCCTCCCCACCCCCTCCAGTAATGCCCCCCAAAGTCCCCCGCTAGGGACTTTGAGGAGACCTGGCAACCCTAGCCAGAGCTGGCATCCCTGGGCTCCTTCTTGATTTAGGTCAGGTGTGTACAGCTTGTGACCCACCAACTGAAATGCAGTCTTCCAGCCATGTTTGGTGGCCCTGTGGGGGAGGGGGCTCAATAAACCTCGTGCTCTGACTGCCTGCCTGAAGGCGGTGTACGCAGGACAATTTGTCCACTACATTGATGGCAGGTTGTGGAGAGTCACAAATTGGGAAGGCCTGTTACAGGGCTAAATGCTCCAGCATAAGAGAGGGGAATCAGAGGTAAGTTGTATGGCAGTAGCTGCCAAGTCACAACTTGGAACCTTCTGTACCCCTTTTAAATTTACCTGTAAACCTGAAGATGGACAGCTGCAGTGTTCCTCAGCTATTTTCCCTTCAGTCCTTTTGTCCCTCTTCCTTCTCTGCCCTGTAGTGAGCAGGATTTCACATGAACCACAGTGGGGAGGGGAGGAGGATTAGGGGAACAGCATTCTAGTTCATGGGACAGAAAAATAGGTGGGTTTATGAATTATGCATGCATTTCTTTATATGGAGAGGTGCCCCTGTGGGGGAGGGGGCACAAAATATAAACACAAAACACAAAATATAAACATAAAACATATATATAGTGTGTGTGTGTTTTGTGTGCATGCCTGGGAAAAATAGGTGGGTTTATGGATTATGCATGCATATCTCTCTCTCTCTCTCTCTCTCTCTCTCTCTCTCTCTCTCTCTCTCGCATTTCTTTATTGCTCTGAGCACTAGGGGAGCAAGGGAGTAAGTCTACTCAGAGTACCATATGAGTCTGGGGCTTATGGACAGAGAGCAGCTGCAATAATTGAAGCATTGGGGTGTGTTCTTGGGTGGAAGGTGTTACTCCACAGGCTACTTTGCACATTAGTATTTAACATTACTATTTAACAGATTTCTGCTTTCTGTTGATTTCTAGTGCATGTACTCATACAAATAGAATGCCACTCACATTCTCACTCAAATGTTACAGAATACATACATGTTTTTTCAACATTGTGTTGTATCTGTGCTGGGGAAAGTACATAGATTAGAAAACTCACTTCTTGCTTTAGTCATACTTTCAAAGTAATGTGGCAAAATGCCCCTTTTATTACATTTTATGAGAACCGGTGGATAATTAAAGCATGCTAAGAGTGAACCAATCTACAACAAGTGATCTAGAGAACATTCCTTGAAATTAAAAATAATCCTATTCTCACTGATTTTTTAAAAGACTGGCGAGGAAGGACTTCGCTTTGCAGAAGCCATGCGGGTTTTCCCTCAGCAGGCTTTTTTCATCTATGTGCCTAATCATCTATCTTGGATTACAGTTTCTACTAATTTGCCTAGGACAGAAATTATGCTAACTGGCCTGTAATTTCCTGGTTCCCGTCTAGACCCCGTTCAGTGTAACATTTGTCACTTTCTAATCTTCTGGTACAGTGGCTGAATTCAGTGATAAATTACATATACGGGTTAGTAGATCACAGTCTCACCTTTGAGTTCCCTAAGAACTCTCAGATGTATGCCATCAGGACCTGGAGACTTATTGGTTTTTAATTTCCCCTGTAGGTCTAGAACTTCATCTCTCATCACCTCGATTTTGCTCAGTTCTTCAGATTCCATTCCTAAAAATAGTGGTTGTGACATGGGTACATGCTCCACACTTTCTGCCGTGAACACAGAAGCAAAAAAAAAAAAGTCATTGATCTGCTCTGCCATCTCCCTGTTATCTTTTACAAATCCCTTTATTTCTTGGTCATCTAAAGGCTCAGGTGCTTCTCTGGCTGGTTTCTTGCTCTGGATATCTTTAAAGAAATGTTTATTATTTGTCTTGATGCTTTTAGCAACCTGCTCCTCAAAGCCCCCTTTTGCATGCCTAATTATTGATATACATGTTTTCAGGGCTCTAGTCGGGGGGGAGCTCTCAGGTACGGAGCTCCGGAAGAGAACCTCTAGGGGGCGGGGCGGTCATGTGGTGAAGCCCCGCCCCTTCTTTACCCCGCCCTCTGCTTCGATCCTCATTCCGTTTAAGAATGAGGATGAAGCAGGAGGGTAAGTAGCCGGGCCTTCTGACACACTTCCGGTGATGTCAGGGGGTGTGGCCTTCTGTCACTTCCAGTGATGTCAGGGGGCGTGGCATATGCAAATAAGTTATGCTAATGAATTATGCTAATGAGCTCCGGCAGCTCTTTTTCTACAACAAGACCCCTGCATGTTTTAAATTAGTGTTTATTTAACTACTGTTATTGTGATTTTGGGAGGAAGTTGACAAATTGCTCTTGGCTGTAAGCCCCATCACATGCTGCCTTGACCCATGCCCGTCGTGGCTAATTAAAGCTGGTCGTGAGCGGTTGGGTGGCGCCCTAAGGGAAATCATCAATAAGTCCCTCGTTGAGGGACTGTTTCCTGGGGCGTTCAAGGAAGCAGTGGTACGCCCCCTCCTGAAGAAGCCATCTCTGGATCCAGCCAAATGGGCCAACTACCGGCCAGTGTCCAACTTGCCCTATTTGGGCAAAATAATAGAGAGGGCCGTGGTGTTTCAGCTGCAGAGCTTTTTGGATGATGCTTCCATTTTAGATCCTTTCCAGTCTGGTTTCTGCCCAGGACATGGGACGGAGACAGCACTGGTCACCCTCACAGATGATTTTTGGAGGCATCTGGATCGGGGCGGATTGGCAGTGCTGTTGTTGCTGGACCTGTCGGCAGCGTTCGACATGGTCAACCATCCATTACTGATCCACCGCCTCGCCGACATAGGTGTTCAGGGGCCTACCTTGCAATGGCTTGTCTCCTTTCTCCATGGTCAGGGACAAAGGGTGGCATTAGGGGATCAGTTCTCCCAGAGGTATCCACAAGAGCGCGGAGTGCCTCAAGGGGTGGTGCTATCCCCAATGTTATTTAACATCTACATGCACCCCCTTGCCCAGATAGCCCGGAGCTATGGGCTGCGCTGTCACCAGTATGCAGATGACACCCAGTTCTATCTGATGTTGGGTGGCCGGTCTGGCTCTAGACCAAAAGATCTGGACCGGGTGTTTCAAGCCATGGCTGGTTGGGTTAGACTGAGCCGACTGAAACTGAATCTGATGAAGACAGAGGTCCTGTGCTTGAGGATCCCACTCCCGACCTTCGATGGGGCACTGCTGGTGCCAGGACCGGAGGTTCAGAGCTTGGGAGTGCTCTTGGATGCTTCCTTAACAATGGAGGCCCAGGTAGCAGCCATTGCCAAGTCAGCCTTCTACCATCTTCAGCTGATTAGGCAGTTGGTTCCCTTCTTTGAACACAATGATCTAGCAACAGTGATCCATGTGATGGTCACCTTGAGATTAGACTACTGTAAC
>NW_015166508.1:160351-180108 GCF_001447785.1 Gekko japonicus
TATCCCCAATGTTATTTAACATCTACATGCACCCCCTTGCCCAGATAGCCCGGAGCTATGGGCTGCGCTGTCACCAGTATGCAGATGACACCCAGCGCTATCTGATGTTGGGTGGCCGGTCTGGCTCTAGACCAAAAGATCTGGACCGGGTGTTTCAAGCCATGGCTGGTTAATTAGACTGAGCCGACTGAAACAGAATCTGATGAAGACGGAGGTCCTGTGCTTGAGGATCCCACTCCTGACCTTCGATGGGGCACCGCTGGTGCCAGCACCGGAGGTTCAGAGCTTGGGAGTGCTCTTGGATGCTTCCTTAACAATGGAGGCCCAGGTAGCAGCCATTGCCAAGTCAGCCTTCTACCATCTTCAGCTGATTAGGCAGTTGGTTCCCTTCTTTGAACACAATGATCTAGCAACAGTGATCCATGTGATGGTCACCTTGAGATTAGACTACTGTAACGCTCTCTACATGGGGCTGCCCTTGTCACAAATCTGGAAGCTGCAGCTAGTGCAAAATGCTGCGGCCAGGCTCCTGATGGGTCTCCCCATGAGGGAGCACATCCAGCCTGTCCTGAAAACATAGCACTGGCTACCAATAGCATACCAGATTCGCTTCAAGGTGCTGGTTCTTACCGTTAAAACCCTATATGGCTGGAGTTCAACATATCTGAGGGACCGCCTTTCCCCATATATACCCCAGAGAGCATTTTGGTCAGGGTCACAAAACCAATTAACCCTTCCAGGTCCCAAGGATGCCAGGCTAGCTGCAACCAGGGCCAGAGCTTTCTCGGTGGCAGCTCCACACTGATGGAATGAGCTCCCGAAGCAGATCAGGGCCCTGCAGGACCTTTTGCAGTTCCGCAGGGCCTGCAAGATGGAGCTCTTCCACCAGGCATTCAACTAGGAGCCGCCACCACTACCATCATTAGCAACAACTGAAGCCTGGTGCCTGACCTATTACTGATAGCCTGTGCTCACCGACCGAAATTGAGAATGATCTCAATTGTACATCTCCCTTATTTCCTTCTCCATCTCAAAATAAGCCTAAGGGGTTTGATTAGGTGGCTGACAGTACATCCCTACTTTTAAGTAGCCTTAAGGTATGTCCAACAATATTGCTTCTGTTTGGGAGTTCATAATGTTTTCTAACTTATTTGATTCTTTTCCCTCTTTGATATATAGCATGACACCTCCCCCGACCCATCTCTCCCTGTCTAGCCTATAGAGCTTATACCCAGGGATGACTGTATCTCATATTCACCTTTCCACCATATTTTTGAGATACCTACTATACTTAAATTGTCATTCACCAACAAGCACTCCAGCTTCCCCATCTTGGCTTGGAGACTACTAGCAGTGGCATTATAGACACCTATAAAGTATTTCTAGTTCCAGCAACCCTGCCTGCCTCAGTCCTGTTGTCGCCACAGATGGCCCTCCTTCGGCATTCTGCCCCTACTCCCAAATTCTATTATGCTCCTATCAATATTACCCTGAGTGTTTACACAATCATCCCTTTGGACTGACTTGTCCCCAAATGGAGGTCTTCCAGCTCCTGTTGGCTTTCCTTCTGTGACTAGTTAAAAAACTGCTCTGCCACTTTTTTATATTAATCACCAGCAGCTTGATTACCTGTTGGTCCAAGCAAAGCCCATCTCTTTTATACAGGTTCAGCTTTTCCTGAAAGTCCCCCAGTGCCTAACAAATCTAAACCCTTCCTTCCAGCACCACTTACTCATCTATGCATTGAGACCCCTAATCTGTTCCTGTCTAGCTGGCCCTGTGCATGAAACCAGTAGCAGTTCGTAGAATGCTACCTTTTTGTTCCTGGGCTTTAACTTTCTGTGTAATAGCCTAAATGTTCCCTCCAGTATCATACAATTACATTTTCCAATACCATTGGTGGCAATCTGCACCATGACTGCTTAGTCCTCCCCAGCACTATCCATCAACCTATCTAGACAGTGTGTAATGTCTGCAACCTTTGCGCCAGTCGGGTAAATCATCATGCAGTCAAAACACCTGTCACAGGCCCCCCTCTCTATGTTCCTAATAATCAAATCATCCACTAACCAAAGGCCACCTCCCCCCCCCAACTCCAGAAATATATCCTCTGTATGAGAGGATATCAGTCCATCATCCAAGGAAGGGATCCCTCCTCCTGAGATGAATGCCCTCCAATTTTGAAACTCTCACTCTCCACAACAGCAGAAGAGCTGTCAGCACAAGAGTGGGGCTGTTCTGGTAAATCCCTGGAGGTCTTGTCCCCAAACCTCTCTCTCTGCCTCAACTTCTCCGGGTCAGCAACCCTGACCTCAAGGGAACCTGCTCCCTGAGTGCCAAGACCTCTGTGCAACAAGCCACACACCCCACGATTTCTGCCCAGTGTGTAGATAATTATGCATGCAGCATCCCCTGCAAAACACTGAATAGTCCCCTCCTGGCTTTCTACTATCACACTGTTTTAGTCGTTTAAGGCTGAGATCACACGTGCCTTTAGATCTGACATAGGTGTGAATGCCTGACAGATCTAAAGGGCGCAATCAGACACCAACATCTGGGTAGCGTCCCGCAGTTGTCAGCAACCCATGCTGCTCCGCTACGAAAGAGGAGTTAAAAAGCGCAGAGGAAAGTCCAGTAGTAAATGGGTTCCAACGGGCCACGGATGGACTTTCCTCTGTCTGATCGCACAAGTATGTTCTCGTAAAGTACTGGGTTCACACATGGAATCTCGGACTACGACATGCTAACTAGACGCATTTATTGTACTTCACACAAGAGAACACACACGGCCCGGCAAGGGCCAACTATATACACTCCATCCAGGCACATCCCGCCAAAGGTCTTATTGGAGGACTCAAGGTGGCCTAGGATCCTTGGGCCCTATTGTGTTTGGAACCAAGCTAAGGACTAAGCCCGCAGACCCCTGGTGCCATCCCCCCCCTTTTGCAGTATGTGCATCATTGCATACTCCATAGGGGGCCCTCAGTGCAGAGGTGCAATTCCTCATTTATGCAAATGGGAAACAAACAGCCAAACCCCTCTGACTCACCCGCAGTTGCATCTGATTACACAGTGATGAACTGCGCCTGCAGCTACAAATGGAGGTGTGATCTCGCAACTGCATGTCATATTCCTCCAGAGGAGATAGCCTCGCATCCCCTCCGCTCCAATTGGCATGTGTGACCGCAGCCTAAAGGTTTTTAGGGTGCTTGGAGCTGCGGTGGCTCAAGTGGTTAAGACGCTGAACTGCAGGCTGTGGAAGGTCAGTAGTTCAGCAGTTCGAGACCCGAGTGTGCCGCATGACGGAGTGAGCTCCTGTCTCTAGTTCCAGCTCCTGCCAACCTAGCAGTTCGAAAGCAAGAAATTGCAAGTAGATAAATAGGTACCACTTCAGTGGGAAGGTAACAGCGTTCCGTGCACCTTGGTGTTTAGTCATGCCGGCCACATGACCACGGAAACGTCTTCAGACAGCGCTGGCTCTTTGGCTTTAAAACGGAGATGAGCACCGCAACCCTAGAGTCGGATTTGACTGGCTTTCGAGCAAGGGAACCTTTACCTTTTTTTAGGGTGCTTGTAGAAGGACAGCAGGAGGCACAGCAACTAGATGGGTACTCTGAACAGCAACACAGGCATGGGATGTCAGACATATGAATCTGTCTGGTAATAGATACTCCTAAGAATTGGTAGTAGTTGGTAGCTATCCAGATTGTAATTGGCACCCTTGGGGAGCAAGGGGAAAGTGTGTATTGCTAAACAGAGACTTGAGGCAGATGGAGGGTTCTTCCAACCTCTTGGGAGTCCAATCAAAAGGAAAAGCTAGAAAACTGGTGACCAAGGAATGCACAGACCAAATCTCCAGCACTAGTCTCTGCTGCAGCTCAGAACAGGGAAGTGGCTATCTTGAAAAGTGCCCCAGGAAAGGGGAATGGGAGAAGAAGTTTAAATAAAGTACAAGGTTGGGCAGACCCGCAAGAAATGCTTAACATTCCATGCTCTCCACAAAGAACAGGTCAAGGAAAAGGGAATGAGTGGTTAGTATAGAGCACATACCACAGATGTTTTAAAAGTACTGTTCAGCAGAGGCAATCTGGTCACGTAAACATCCACAAGAAATAAAATGAGAATTGGTCTAGAATGTGGCAAACCATTTGAGTAGCTGCACATCTGTAGGAATGGATCAAACAGTGGAGGCCATGGAAGCAGAAATAACAGATGCATGTTAACTATACAGTTTCAGATACTGGTGAAAGCTGTGTGTGTTCAGTGATCCAGATGTTTCCAAAATGCATTGCTTTCATTCAAGGTGAAATTCAGTCTAAACTATATAAATCAACTTATTTTGTTATTTAAGTAAGCCCTTGAATAATAGCCTGTCCTGTAAGGTTAAACTGGGTTAAATAATGTAGGGTATACTTTGCCCATAGAAACAAACTCTGCCCTTCTCTAATCTTGGGATGTGGCAGAGAAAACCTGCAGTAATAAATCCTGTATTTCTTTTCTCATAAAAGTACATTATTCTGTTTACAATTTCCTCATACTCAAAGGGGAACTATAGATTTGTGTTAAATAGTGATAATTGCTATACGTTTTGGGTTTGATTGTTTATGTTCTACTGCCTCTTTGAGAAATAATCAAGTGGCATTCTGGGGAATGGGAGGGAAGAAGCAGACGCCACTTCTGAAGTAATTTTAATTCTGAAGATGTTACAGTTTGTGTTTGATGTGTTTTAAAGAAATAAAAGTCTACATTTCATGCATCTCCCCCTGATTGGAGTGCAATATATTAATACTGATTAGAAATTCAACATGTAGCCTGGTGTGAACTCCCCTAGACATCTAAACTTATAACCAAATTGTAATTTTGTACTCATGTATACACTTAAAGAGAACTATAGAAGTGACTACTCTCGACTTCCGGTCTACGGAACAGCGATGGCGGATGCTCTCCCCACAACGGGGGAGAGCGAATCGCATACCAGCGGCCTGGAGGGGTTCCACCTCAAGTGACACCCCCGCGGAGCCTTTGCGATAGGCTCCAGGCCAGGGGGCTTTTGAGGGGCAGCCTCTTCGATGGTGCAATGCTGGAGAATTTAGGCACCCCTCCGCCCCGACGATCCAGTCGCTGAGTGGCCTTTGGGCACAAGATGGACTGACCGGGACAAGCGCTGGAGATCAAGCGGAATGGCATAAAACCAAGCGTGGTCAGAGAAACTGACCGACAATGAATGTGAGTTCTGAACAAAACGGAGTAGTTTGAAAAGTGACTCCCCCCCTGCGGTTGAAAAAAGAGATTGCAAAGAGGGACGCCTCTTATGTGAGTGAGTGGCTAACGGACATGAAGGGGGAGAGGGAGGAAGTAAACCAAAAGTCTTTTGAGAGACTTATCTGAATTGCGAAGTCGTTTGGCGAGTTTTCCGAGTTGCGTGGAAGCGGCAGAAACTGTAAACAAAACAGGAAAGATGGCGGCTCAGCAGAGAAAGTTTAAAACGAAGCCGGGCAGTCAGGAAACCGGAAGAGGGAGCAGATGTCCTCAAACTCCTGGCAGATATGCTCAAGCCGGTGATGGAACAACTCGATGGTATTAACCAACAATTGACCGTGATGAATAAAAACTTTGCAGCACAGCAGCTTCAGCTGAACGAAACAGAGAAAAAAAGTGGAGCAGGCAAATGAGAAAATTAAAGAGATAGACACCACAAGCAAGAAGTTGAAGAAAAGGATGGGAGATGTGGAAACGAAGCAGAATTGCCAAGAGAATCGAGTTTTGCAGCTACAGATGGAAAAAGCTAACATGATTCTCAGGTTTCAGGGAGTTCCTGAAACGGATCGGGAAGATCTGAAGAGGGTGCTTTGTGAGATCATCGCTCCAGTAATAGGCTTAACAGCGGGTGAACTTGTAAACAAAATGGAGTCAGCCTATAGGGCATACTCCAATTACATTAAAAAAATAGCCTACCTGGAGAAACAGTGGTCAGGTTTTCAAGAAGACAAACCAGAGATGCCATTTTAAAAGCAACATCAGCAACGCCACTGAAAATGGGAAATGTAACCATCAAAACCTTAAAAGATATTCCATTTGAAATCAGACAAAAGAGGAAAAATTATAAGGACTTAATTTCTTTCCTTCAAACTAATGGGATATCGTACAGATGGGCAGTTCTGGAAGGTGTCATCTTTAAGATCGATAGAAGAGAGAAGATAGACTCCATTTTTAAAGCTAAAGAATTTTTGAGACGTCAGCTGGGGACAGATGAAGAGTCCAAAGAGGAAGAAACGAAGTCTAGTTGACTCTTCTACCTCTGGAACGGAAGAGGACTCTGTGGCAGAAAAGGGTGCAGGACCTGCCAGAGTGGTATACGATTTCAGAGACAGAAAGCCGAAGTAAAGGCAGAAGGACTTGGAAAATGGCCTTTTGAAGCGAAGAATAAGAAGATGATCAGAGATTTCTCTCATAACAACTAATAAAATAACATATAAATAGTGGATTGTTATAAGCAAGAACTCTACAAGTATATTGTGACATTAACACTTATGGTACTAACATTTTTACTAACAGTGAAAAGATCTCCTCCTCTTGGGGTTTTAGTTTAGTGTGGTTTGCTTTCCTTTATCCTTAGTTGTATTCCCTTTCCTAATATTTCTTTGTAGTTTTTGTAGTATTTGCAAAATAAAAAATATCCCTCTGAGGATTTTAAAAAAAGAAAAGAAAAAAGGAAGTGACTACTCTCCAGCAGTGATAAATTGTTAATACATGTTAGTATATTAGATGGGGGAAAATAAATTACCATGCGTGACAGCTGGTTACACATGAGAGTCTTTTGATCTTTGCAAATATATTATTAACTTGCAGGGTCAGCTGCCAGACATCTTTTGGCGACTGTGCCCATTCAGCCAGCCACATAATAAATGGCCATTAAGCCATTTTGCTAACAAACCACCTTAGAAGAGGCTTTCAAAAAAGCTGAAGTTCAAAGAACTTTTTACTCCACTGAGGTCACAGACAAGCTTCTTTAGATTAGTGGAGGGCAGAAATGCTGGATTGAAACCAAACCCTTCTCAGTTCTGTACACACTGCAAGAGTAAGAAGTTTGCAAAATGTGCTGAGGAGCTTCTTTATTAGAATTGGATTACTTACCTGATGTGATCATTTTGGTTGTGGAAAAGCTCTGCTGACCTGCAAGTCCAGTTCTGTTTCAGCTGTCTAAGGCATCTAGGCATTCATTGGTTGCCTGAGTCTCCACCTGGTGATGTACCACTCTTCTGAGCCACCCAACCCTTGAAGGTGTTTCCTGATTCTCTCTGGTATTTCTGCTGCCACCAGCTGGTCAGTTAGATTATTAGCCACTACGAGGGCCAGCACGCCTAGCACTCCATTTGCAATGACGTTTAAAGACTCTGACTAGCTCACATGTCTCCCACTACCCAACGACTGGTTACCTCTGGGACAATTTACCACATTTGAGCATTCCCAGGGAAACACTGATGTAGCACACCAACTACTTCCCTTCCCTTGGTGCTCATTTTAGACAGTGTTCTCAGATTGTGGAGGTCTATGTGGTACAGAGGACAGCTACCAGCATTTAAAATATGAAAGGGTTTTTTGAAAAAGAAAAGTCCTCCCACATACACACTCTGCAAAGCAGCAGATAGAGTGAGGGATATGAATAAATGGTGCACACAAACAGTCCTCTGTCCCTCAGTTCTACACATGCCCTAACTGGTCTTATTTTAAGACAAGCTCTTTAAGTTTAGGAGTTACAGCATTGTAAATACTTTCCACTACTTTGGAGTATTTGCGTGAGCTGCTGGCCCCTTGTTAGCTCCACATGGCAATGGTGGCCATCCAGATATTATCAGCCCAAATGGACCATGCAAACTGCCAATTCACAAAATGGACCCCATTTGCCTTGTTCTCAGGGAATTTATTACCTCTCTCTGTCCACTCCCTTGCAAGTCATTCCTTCTCTTCCTGTCCTTCCCAGGAAGAGACAGTATCTGGGATGTGGGCTCCCCAAGTCTCTATCCTTTCTAAGGTGTCATATTCCTGCCAGAGTAAGAAAAATACATTGGTTGTTCTCTGCTAGCTAGAAGCATTTGAATAGCCAAGCCTCAGGTATTAGGTGCTTGTGGGAGTCAACAACAGAATGGGGTGCTTGACAACTATTGACTTCCCTCTTGTTTCCTGACCATATACCAGCGGAAATGTGGGGGCTTTGCAGCATCACAGTTGCCACCAATGCTCCCTCTAAGCTGTGGAGTCTTGTGAGCAAAAATTCTACTTTGTGAGCTGCTGGCATTAAAGTTGTGAGCGAGCAATTTGGCTGCTGCATAAGTTAGTTTGCTCTGGAGCCCTCCTTCCTGAGCTAAGATAAAAATGTGTGAGCTGGAGGCTAAAAAACTGTGAGCTCACACTAACTCAGCTTAGAGGGAACACTGGTTGCCACTAGGATTTCCAGTCATAGCCTGGTAACTAGTGGGAGCCTGCAGGAGTGGGAACATGGCATACACCATTGGGGGGTGGTATTACATCACTTCTGGGAGGGAACTGAAAGTTATGTCATACCTCTCTAGGGACATACCAGAAAATCATAGTGTTTCCTGTGATTCCTAGATTAGACTGACATCACTTGTAAAATGTTTTAAATGGTTTTAATTATGTTTTGTATGCTGGCGTATGCCTGACTGTGAGCCGCCCTGAGCCCGCTTCGCGGGGAGGGCGGGTTATAAATTGAACTTATAAATATAAATAAATAAATAAATCACTTCCAGGTTTCCCCTAGAGGTCGAGCTGCTGCTGAAAGCTATTTCCCCCCCCATTATTTTTCTCCCACCAGCAGCAGGAGCTGCGGTGGGAAACAGGACCCGTGGCAGGGAATCCCTCACCCCTGGTGGGAACCTGGAAACCCTAGTCACCACAGGGCAAAAAAATTAAAATTAAAGCAAACATTAGCTTCCACCTCTTTCAAAATCCCTATAAAGTAAATATGCATAGATATTATACACTTTTCATTGCTAAAAAAAGAACTTATATAACAGGATCAGTACAAGATGGTGAAATGCAGGTAAGGCTGGCCCGACTTTCCCTCTCATTGTAACCACTATTTCTCCCCTCCCCTTCCCAGGTGCTGCCCCCTCCCCCTTCACTGTTCCCTCCACCTAATTGCTGATAGGTCCCTACCCCATACATGTCCCATACCTATGCATGTCTTACACAGAAAGCAGTGGATAGGAAGGGATCTGCAATCGAATGCTTGTGAATTTCATTTCTTTGCTACACACACCTGTTAAGTTACTACATGCCATCTGATCCAAAATAAACTAACCTAAAACAGAGTATACCCTGTATTCTAAACCAATCTGGGCACCTAGTTTTGCTTACTTTAACTTGGCACTTTCCAAAACTCTCTACAGTAATGAAGGAACTTGCTTCATCTCCACCTGACTGTAGAACCAGTCATGGAAAAATCCCACAATTAGAAAATTTATAGCCCTATCTCAGGCACATTTACTCATAAGTAATTCAGACCCACAAATAAGTGCACTAGAAGATTGCCGCTGTTTAACCCGATCCTATGCATTTTCATTCGGCTCAAAAGCCTACAGAGATTGGTGGAACTCACACTTACCAAGTAAGTGTGCCTAGAATTGCCCTGCTTGTCAGTTTATTTACTTTAAATGTTTACAAAGTGGCTTTAATCTTTACAGCTCTAAACAGTTTGGAGCAAATTTTAGACTATTCTAATTTGTCTTTTGGTATGACAAAAAAAGTTTGTGGTTCACTGCTGTGTTCTTTGCTGTTAAATATGGCATTTAAAAAGGAATCATTATGTCTTTCTGAAGAACAACAGCTGAAATGGAATGGCTTGCATACCATCATATAGGGTTGCCAGGCCCAGCCCTCCAACCAGTAGGAGACGGGGAGGGCATGGCATGGGGGACACCTGGAAGCAATAGTATGACATCACTTCCAGGGAAAACATGGAAGTGATATCATGCATCTCTAGGAATTCCCAGGAACTATATGACAAATCCAGAGTGTCTGGCACTTCCTAGAGAGGCATGACATCACTTCCAGATTCCCCCTCAGAAGTGACATCATGCCACTGGCGTGACAACATTTTTTTATTTTATTTTTTAAATCTCCTACCACTGCTCAAAGTAGTGATGGGAAAGAGGAGTTGGGGGTGAGGGGCAATCTTACCAGCCTTCTATGTAGCTCTGTTCAGAATTTTGCCCTCTGAATGTTTGGGGGAGCTGTATTTGAATCACTTTTCAGTTGTTATTTATCTTTGTAAGCATCTTTTATGTGCCTTATACTATTTAATGCTTTGTTAAATTGTAATAACTGACCTTACCAATTTCTGTTGTATAAATTATTTGAATACATTTCTCATTTTCAATTATTGTGTTTAAAGTGATTTTATTGTACATCTTTTCACCCATCAGTTACACTCTTTTATACTTTTGTACTCTTCTCCTGTTTCTCTGAAGCATTTCTTCTTTTTGGAACACCCTGCCAACATAAGCCTACCCAGTTTCTGAGGTCAGCAAGGAAGGCCCTGGTTTGTAGTCCATGGCCATCAGAGGTTTGGCTAATGCTCACACACCCCAAAGAGCCTTTTTGATGGTGGTCCCAAGACTCTGGCATTCTTCCCCCCCCATGACATATGTTTGGCATTGTCCCTCTTTACTTTTAGAAGGATAGTTAAAACATTTTTCAACATGCTTTTGGTAATAACTAGTAAATGAAATAAAATGTGTAGAATTACTATCTTGTTTGCATGATAAGAATCAAAATAGTATGCAGGTTGCTTGCAAAACATCTGAAAACATCAGCTGCAGACCATCTGCAATTACATTTACAGCCCCTATAAAGTATCAGGTTACTGGTTACCTGAATTTCCAGGTTCTGGTTTGCTACTGATGAACATCTTGCTACTTTTGGCAGAAAATATGCTTAATATTGCATTCCTAAGAATAGTTTCTTGGGACCAATCCATTGAATAGACATGAGTAGGATACTGAGTAGCTTAGGACTGCTCTCAAATGCTATAATTCCGAAGAAGACTGTGGAATATGGTTTCAGAAGAACTATAGTACTTTATGGATGCAGAAAGTTACATATTCAGTGGAAAGTATTTTTAACTAGCAAATGGTGCTGTTTTATATCTTGCTCCGCAATGGTATGCAAGCTTTACCAAATGTTAACTAGATGAAAACTCTTCTTAGTTTAGCTGGGACTACTTCTCTGTTTATGATAAGGACCTTAAGACAATGTTCCATTGCATGACTAAGCATAATAAAATAAATAAATAAATAAATCCTTAGTCACCACTGGAACAATGTGTATGGCATTCAATGACAGAAGAAGCAGTAGCAAGAGGACAGGAAGTGGTGAGATCTAGGAAAAGTTTTGACTAGAGAAAGAGAAAGAGAAGCAGAGGTCATTTCTGGGGGGAACGCGGGGGAACGCAGTTCCCCCGGGTGAGGTGCAGGGGGCAGGGCACATGACGAAGCCCCGCCTCCTGCTTCCAGCTGCCCCGCTTCCAGCCCTCATTCAGCCAGGAGGAGGCAGGAGAAGAGGGAGGGTAAGTTGCTTCCTCCCCGCCTCTCCCCACCCCTGCCTGCCTGGGGCCAGGGAGGGCCTTGGCGGGGCTTCCTCGCACTCCCGCTGGCCTTGCAGGTCCACCGCCGGGCCCCTGATGTCAGGGGGTGTGGCAGATGCTAATGAGTTATGCTAATGAGTTCCCCTAGCTCTTTTTCTACAAAATGACCCCTGAAGAGAAGTACAGGGTCTTCAGTAGTTCTGGGTAGTTTGGCTAATAAAATACTATGTTCATGTTAAAGTGAACTCTTTGATTAAATCAGCACCCTTATGTGAAACAACTGCCACTTCTCTCCTAAAAAAAAATCATTGTCATGCATGGAAAATATGAGAGAATCCTTTCACACAACCTGGCAGTAAATGCATTCTGTGGGACTTCCCTGTTCCACAGTAGTTGTGTGATCTGCATTTAAATTTTAGTCAGGTGTGTTTCATAGCATTTCTTCATATCTTGTACATAATTTAGTACATACGTTACGTATTTATGTGCCATCAAGTCACAGCCGACTTATGGTGACACCAGCAAAGGGCTTTCAAGGCAAGTGAGAAGCGAAGGTGGTTTGCCATTGCCTTCCTCTGCAGAGCTTTCCTTACTGGTCTCCCCTCCAAGTACCAGCTGTCATGATCTCCTCTGCCCAGCCCAGTGACTCTGATTCTGAGTCCTCAGGAGAAAAGACCGAAGAGGACCAGACAGACCATGGAAGGCCCAACACTGCAGAAGTACCTGCTGCCAGTGTTCCAGCAGAGCCAGAGGGCCCCCCACCAGAGCCTGCAAGGGAGACATTGCCCCTGAAATAAGCACCAGGCTTCCACCAGGCTGGATGTGAACCCGAGTCCATGGGATGCTCACACTCTTCAGAAATAGCAATGGCAGAAGACCTGGACCAAGTTGGCCCAAAGGAGGCAACGTGCTTGACTGGCTGCACGTAACCCCATCCCAGAGCCAGGTAGTGAGACAAATAATTATTTGCAGGATCCTGGCCAAAGCACAGTGCAACTGTAGAAATTCAACTCCTGCCAACAGGGTAGCTGAGCCTGATTCCTTCCCAGCCTATTCAAGGTGAGGCTTGGGAAGGCTGCCTTGCTGGATCAACTGGTCCACTAGGCACAAACCTGTGTGCCAGTTCCAGCTCCTGACAGCCAAAGCCTTGCTATCTAGAACTGTGTGCACTGCTCCAGAGGATACTTGCCTGGGCTTGCCTGCAAAGCCCAGAACACCGACCCTGCTTAGCATCTAAGATCTGATTATCTGCTCCGCAAAAATTATGCCCTGACAAGGCATAGCTGAATTGTGCTGGCCTTTCTCCTGGGGCCACTTGACCTGAACTGGTTGTGAAACCCAAACAAAAAATTTTGCACAGTATTTTCTTTCAAGGACTATTGTGTCACCAGAACTTACCTTGGAAACCTTTGCTGTGTTGTTGCTCTTTTGTCAGACCTTTGGTATTTGGAACATTACATAATGATGCACGAGGTGAAGCCGAACATTTGCAGCCCCCACCAACATGTCTTTATTGAGTGTGAATTTGACCAATTCTTATGATAGTTTGATTAAAACAATAATTGTTTAGCTTTGAATCATTTTCTTTTTCTTGTTCTTTCCAATTTATTATCATTTTGCTTTCATACATGTTTGTGTCATTTAAGTATTCTTTAAACATCTCCATGGTGGCCTTCTTAAAAATTCTGCAGGTCAGTGTAGATATTATTTCTGAATTCTCTAAGTGGCATTCAGCTGTGTCAGGGGGAGATAACCCTAGGTACATAGAGGCACTCTAGAAATTAAAATGGGTATAAAAGGTAAAGGTTCCCTTGCTCGAAAGCCAGTCGAACCCGACTCTAGGGTTGCGGTACTCATCTCCGTTTCAAAGCCGAAGAGCCAGCGCTGTCCAAAGACATTTCCATGGTCATGTGGCCGGCTTGACTAAACACCAAGGCGCAAATGGGTATAGCTTTATGTTTAATATGAATAGTTATATTGTAAGTGTATGAGTGGTGCACAAGGTGTACAGAATTCATGTGGCTCTTTGGTTGATGGTAATTCCAAATGTGGCTCTCCATGAGTCATCACTATGTTAATGAATATATACATTTTTAATGGAGATAAGATTGCTTTATTGCCTTGTCTGCCATGGATCAAGACAACCATGGTCAAGGAAGAAGAGAAGAAAAAGAAGAGATTGGATTTATACCCCGCACTTCACTCAGGGTCTCAGAGTAGCTGACAAACTCCTTTCCCTTCCTCTCCCTACAACAGACACCCTGTGAGGTAGGCGGCGCTGAGAGAGCTCTTTCCAGAACTGTCCTTGAGAAAAGAGCTCTGACAGAACAATGGCCTTTTATTTTATTTGTATTTATTTTTGGATTTATATCCCGCCCTCCCCAAAGGCTCAGGGCGGCTAACAAAGAGGCACAAGTGCCAAAGTTAAAACAGATAAAAGCAGAATGAAACAATACAATACAAAACACTAAAGTGTCGGTGTTCTAGATGCCACAGAATCATTAGTTGCAAGACGGGGTTCTGGAAAAAGTTATTAATTCCACGTCAACGACATACCTCCTAGCAGCACAACCATCCCATCTTCATCCAGGGACGTCTCGCACCCCATTTAATACCCGCACAATTGATGGTCGAGGTGCGATGATGGGGGGTAACAATGATGGAATAGTGGTGGCGGTGGCTCCTACTCAAAAGCCTGATCGAAGAGCTCCATCTTGCAGGCCCTGCAGAACTGTGCAAGGTCCTGCAGGGCCTGGATCTCCTCCAGGAGCTCATTCCACCAGGTAGGAGCTGCCCACTGAAAATGCCCTGACCCTGGTAACAGCAAATTTGATATCCCTGGGGCCTGGAATTACCAGGAGATTTTGACTCCCCGACCGTAGTGCCCTTGGGGGAACATGTGGGGAAAGGTGGTCCCGTAGGTAAGCCGAACCCTGGCCATATAGGGCTTTAAAGGTAAGAACCAGCACTTTGAAGCAGATTCGGTACGCCACTGGCAGCCAGTGCAGCGCTTTCAGCACAGGCATCATGTGCTCCCGCCTAGAGAGGCCCATCAACAGCCTGGCTGCTGCATTCTGCACTAGCTGCAGCTTCCGGATTTGTGACAAAGGCAGCCCCATGTAGAGAGCAAGGCCCCAGTTGCCCCACAGGCCTCTTGAGCTTGCCCAAGGTCATCCAGTAGCTGCAAGTGGAGGAGTAGGGAATCAAACCCAGTTCTCCTAGATTAGAGACCACACACTTAACCACTACACCAAACTAAAAAATGAACAAGAAAATGGCAGGAACTCAACTCCTTGACATGTAACAAGCATGGATTGGGTAACAGAAATGAGCACCGTTTGGTAGAACAGAAAGGAGCACTTGCATCTCCTCCCCTCAGTATGTTATATTACATGGGTCCTACATAAGTATTATCTCAAGAAGTTTTGGCACAATAAGCTGTGAACTGAAGATGACCTGATGGCTTCTTTCAGTTGCTGGATTATGGCAAGAAGAGTCAAGCAGTTCAAGTGCCATTCCTGGGACCCACATCCACTTTGTTTAAGGACTAAATACTGAGTTCTGTTCCAGCAAGGTGGTTCAATTTCTGTGATTCTATTGCTTTTAAAAAGTAATACCATGGATTTAGATGTCTGTTTTCAAGAAATGTGTTCTAAACAGTACCAGTTAATTTAGAGGGGATTCTTTTGCAGATTGTAATTTATGTATACCTATATACTTAATTTTAAAATACCCATCGCTATCTGTTTACTGGACTTTGTATTTTGACTCTGTAACTTAATTTTATGTAGTTCTAAGTCATTATTAAGCCTTTCAAGGATATACACAAAATGCTTTTATCCCATTCCTTTGTTTGCTACTGTATGTATTTTGTCCCATTGCTGCAATGAAAGTCATTTGCTTACAACTTGCACAAACAGTACATAATCACAGGCTAGCTTTCCAGAAACTAAAATAGTTCTGGGTGGTGCTTGTAAATATTCTTCAGTGTACACACACATAAAACCCCAGGAAGCCACATTTCATCACAGATACAGCTATATATAGACAGTGATACTCGAACAGATTTTTCTTCTGCACAACTCTGGGGAATGTATCCTGATCTACCCAAATTTTGTATTTAATTTGAAAGCATGTAATTATTCTCTATGTTTAAAGTTCAAAGCACAAGAAATATTGGCACTTAAGACTGTTTTTTTTAATAATCCTGATAGATGGGGTGCTAGATAATAAAACATGTAAGTTATAATTTTAAAATGTATTCTATAAATTTATTAAAAGTAGACAACATGACAAATTCCCAACAAATGGAGCATCCAAAAAACTCACAAACAAAGCAATCAATCTGAGCAATATAGTTGCAAAAAGTCCAACCACAGTTGTGGAGTCAGTTTATTTCCTTATAAATGTGCGCTACATAATGAAGATTTTCTTTCTTTTTTAAAAAAGTAACTTTTATTTATATAATATAGCAACGATTTACAGTAGGACATACTATTAGGAAACCACTACAATAAAAACGTAATTAAAAACACAAAAAACACAAGAGCAATAAAACCAAACAGCTATTCAATATATAGCAATAACCTTCAAATTATCTGGAAGTGCCTTTTTCAGCTTACTATGTCTTTCCGTATATTCAAGAAAGGGAAACCAGCGTTCCAAAAAATCTGAATGAAACTCTGGATTCTCTGCCAAGGATATAACTTCTGATATTTGTCCATGACCAGGTATTCCCATAA
The DNA here is from genome assembly GCF_001447785.1 of Gekko japonicus. Taxonomy (NCBI): domain Eukaryota; kingdom Metazoa; phylum Chordata; class Lepidosauria; order Squamata; family Gekkonidae; genus Gekko; species Gekko japonicus. Next base: position 176,699 of record NW_015166508.1, read on the forward strand.
CTTATTAAACCACATAACTAATGAGGGTTGTTTACCATTTTTCCAATGCCTAGCCACTAAAGTCTTGGCTGCCAACATATAAGAAATGAGATCTTTCCTGACAGCAGGAACATCTATCCCCTCGAATAAATTAAGCAAGACAAGTTCTGGCTTCATAGGAATATTGTGCCCAGTAATGTCATAAATCAGTTTAGGAATAGTGGTCCAATATTGCACCATAACAGGGCACGTCCACCAGCAGTGAATGTAAGAACCAGGCTGCCCACATCCCCTCCAACAATTGGGGCTATATGGGGGTGAAATGTGGTGCAAACGTAATGGAGTGAAATGCCATCTATGAACAATTTTTTGGAATTGGATTCTTATATTAATAGCCCTCGTTAGAGAGACTGTAGATGACCAAATTTTTGCCCACTTATGATCAGTGACATCCATTGCACAATCCTGGTGCCAGCGTTTTGATAATTTGCTGGTTTTGTCCAATTTTTTATGATTTAACCACTTGTAAATCAATGTAATGAGCCCTCTATTACCTAGTTTCCATTATTTTTATTTTTCCATCAGTATAATGATAGCTTAGGCACTAATGTAATTGTTATAGATAATACTACAATGATATAAATATGTGTTTTCTGATATAATGCTACATTCAAGACCATAAAGATAGTTTTTGACATCTATATGAACTGTGTGTGTGTATATATATATATATATATATAAATATATTAATAAATATACAATAATACAACAAGAAATGTTTACAAGAACAGGTGAAACAATTAAATACCACAGCAGTAATACAGTCCCACAATAACAAACATTACAATAACAGACCCAAAGTTAACACAACTCTAAATCCTTACACATAGCAACAGCAACAACAACAATAACAAATCTTTTTCCTAACCCCATACTTTTAAGGGCTAATAAAACATATAATGATTTGACATCGATCCATGGATAGTAGGCATATACATCATAAACCTGTTTTGTTTGTCTAATAAGATTTTCCACTTATCCATTGAACTATTAGAATGAAGCATAGGCAAATATAATCACTTTCTATTTCCACCCACCCCTGTATGTCATCTAATTTAAGATAGGCTAAGAGATTTCTTGTGCGCAGCCTCATAACCACCCATGTCCATTGGATGACTGAGAGGTTTAGACCCTATTCTTGGTTTCTTGTTATTCCACCAAAAATTATTAAGAGTGGATTGCCAAATTCTCAAGGCCTTAGATGCTAACTGAATGGGAACATTTTGAAAAAGAAATAGAAACTGCGGAAAGAGCATACTCTTGATAAGATCAATCTTCTCTGTCCATGTAAAAAATTGTGTGCTCCATGTTTTTATTTTAAGAATTATCTTTTTATGCACTGCTTTGTGGTTACATTCAAAAAGTTCTTCTAGGCATTGTGGAATCATTATCCACAGCTCTCCATGGTTTATCTAGCCACTTATACATAAATTTCCTTTTGATTAGCTTTATTGTTTTCTGTGTGAGAAAAATAGGATAAATTTCCATTTTCATGTGATTGACACATAGACCAGATACCAAAGAAAACTGAGCTATAGCATCATTCAGTTAGTGAGTCATAACGGTTAGTAAGATAAATTGCACAATCATCTGCAAAAAGGCTGATTTTATGTACTCCATGGATATCTTGATTTTGGCTGATTTCTTTACTCCATGGATATCTTGATTTTGCTAACTGCTTTTGCTAAGGGTTCTGTCGCTATCACCAACAACAAGTGCCTCTTACTAGGGGGAAATCCAAATATTGCATGCCGTTAATCTTGATGTGAGCTCTTGGCTTTTGTAGAGGGCTTCAGTGGCCTGTAGAAAACAAGTTCCAAAATCCATGTGTGAGAGAACAGATTTTATATAACTTACATCTAACTGGTCAAAGGCTTTTTCAATATCTATAGCTAAAATGAGAGATTCAATATTTTTGTGCTTACAATAGTGTACTATATTTAAAGTCCTTCTAATGTTATCCAACATACTCCTAGAGGGGAAACCCCCCGATTGATAATTAGAAATATAGTTTGGAATAATTTTATTAAGTAAGGATAGAGATAAAAAAATTTGCATTATTATTTGACTAGGAATAAGGCCTGTTGTGGAGATAAATACAACGAGCTCTAGAAAGAGGCTCTGGGAGAGTGCCAAGGCATTGGACACTCAACATCAATTTGCTGTGGTGACCTCAGCAGGGTAATGACACAGAGTCCACTATTTTCTCCAGAGGAACTGATCTCTGCTACCTGAAGAGCAGTTGTAATTTTGAGTGATCTCCACCCCTCACCTGGAGATTGGCAACAATGGTTCCCCAGGAGGAAATGGCTGGTTGGGAGGGTGGAGTCTATGGAATTGTACCTGTCTGAGGTCCTACCTCTCCTCAAACCTCACTCTCTCCAGGTTCCACCCCTCAAATCTCCAGGAATTTTCCAGCCTGGAGTTGGCAAGCCTATTTCCTTCCCAGCCAAGCATCAATCTGCCATTATCTGTCCCTCTGATTTCAGCTTTCCATCTCCTCCCCCCTCCCTCCTGGAGATCAGTTGTAATTCTGAGTGATCTCCACCCCTCACCTGGAGATTGGCAACAGCAGTTCCCCAGGAGAGAATAACTGGTTGGGAGGGTGGAGTCTATGGCATTGTACCTGCTCTCCTCAAACCTCACCCTCTCCAAGTTCCATCCCTCAAATCTCCAGGAATCTCCCACCTTGAGTTGGTAACCCTATCTCCTTCCCAGCCAATCATCAACCTACCTTTATTTCCCCCTCACTCTTCAGCTTTCCATTTCCCGTCCCCCACCTGCAGCCTCTTCCGTGCTCTGAAGCCCTGCCACGTCAAATTGGTTGTCATGGTGGGGGCATCTCAGCAGGGTATAAGGACACAGTGTCCACCATTTTCTCCAGGGGAACTGATCTCTGCCATCTGGAGAGCAATTGTAATTCTGAGTGATCTCTAGCCCTTACCTGGAGATTGGCAACAATGGTTTCCCAGGAGGAAAAGTAGTCTTTCTCTGCAATGGGGACCAAAGCAGCTTACATCATTCTCCTCTCCCGCTTTTGACTTGCACAACAACCCTGTGAGATAGGTTAGGCTGAAAGTTTGTGACTGGTCCAAAATCACCCACTCAGCTTCTACAGCAAGAACCTGGATCTAGCAGAACCTGCTCTGAAGCACTGACTGTGACACCTAGGGTAGCCAACCTCCAGGTGGAGCCTGAAAAACACCAGGTATCACAACTGAACTCTATACAACAGATCTCTCTCCCCCCCAGAGAAAATAACTGCTTTGGAAGGTGGGCTGTATGACATTCTGTTCAGCTGAGACCTCTCCCCTCCCCAAACCCTGGCTTCCATAGACTCTATCAGAAAATCTCAAGGAATCTCCCTACCT
>NW_015166508.1:180273-185773 GCF_001447785.1 Gekko japonicus
CAGTGGGAACCAAAGCAGCTGACATCATTCACCTCTCCCCTGTATGATCTGCACAACAACCCTGTGAGGTATGTTAAGGTAGAAAGTCTATGAATGGTCCATAATCCCCCAGGCAGCTTTTATAACATGAACCTGGGACCTGCACACCATCCTCTAAAGCACTCTCAGGGACATATCTGTGGCAGTAATGGGGTGACTGCTGGCACCTTTTCCTATCATTTTTTGCCTTGTGGTATTCTGCTTGTGGTGTGATCTGTCTTTTTTGTGGTGTGGTGTGGTTGTGTTATTGGGTTTGTTTCTTTTGAAGGGGAAGTGATGTGTTGTGGGTGAGGACATATTTTACCTCAGAATACACCAGGTCGCATATGCAAATGGGGGGGGGGGTTTGAGGGGCAGAATGGAGTGAAGTCCAATCAGCTTCCATATGCAAATGACATTTAAACGCTGGCCCAATCAGAGAAGAGTGGCCTAGGCTGCAGTGGGTGGGAGAGAACTCAGGCAACGCAGCCAGTGGATAGAGACACCTTGTGAGCCAACTGATTTTGGCGGGCATAGAATGTTGCCATGTGAAAATGCTTTTATATATAAGGACAGGATGGCACACATGGCCTGTCCCGCCAAAGTAATATTTATGTCAGATCCAATCCTCGCAACAAATGAGTTGGACACCTGAGCTCTAGCACCTTGCCCTCAATAATGGGAGACTGGAGACTGGCTGCAACTTCTCCAACATAGCAGGTCTTAGGAAGTCTTCCCCCTACCAGGTCTGATTGTAGCCTCCTTGATCATGGGTGGCTCAAGAAGATTATAAAATAAAAAACACCCAGCAATAAATGTGCTGCTGGAGGTTCTAAAGACATATCCAAAACCCAGCTTATCTGCATTTTCATGTGATGCCATATGATCCCACTTTCCTTGTTGCAGCGCCAGCTGCAGTCCTTTGATATTAAGCCTGACCTCATCAAACTGACTGGGGTCCAATATACTCAAAGGACTAATTTGTATTGAACCAGCTGTAGACAGAGATCTATTAATGTTTGTTCAATATTTTCCAAGATTCCTACCCACTGTGAAGGGCCAAGTCCATATATTTTTCTCAGGCTTCACTATTATATGACTATTAGCACTTTATTATATTAGGTGGTTTTAGTTGGTTTTAAAATTGTTTTACTCTGTGTAAACCGCACTGAGCTGGCCTTGGCCGGGAGGGCGGGGTATAAATCTGATAAATAATAATGTTCAGAATTTGAGGGCTTAGCTTTGAATGTATGAATGTATATAGCAATTTATGGGATCATGCTGAAACATGAAAACATCGCATTTCAGAGGCCATTCCAGGCCAAACCTCTATTGTAGGCTATGCTTCAGTTGTAAATAGTGCCAGTGTGCAGATTTAGGTAGATTCTGATTGTAACATATCAAAGGATTTCAGATTGCCATATTCCACACCTTAACTGGATCAACAACATTATTGCTGTTGTAGGCCATCTTTGCCAAAATACTAGTAATTTCCCAGTATTGAGGTCTCCCCACAGTTAGTCTCTCATGAGTGAATGGGTCAAACTTCAAAGAATCTTCAAAATTTAGCCAGCCTTTTCTGGTTGCCATTATACTGCGAGAGCAGACAGTGGAACTATTTAAGTCTTTTAACCGTCATGCCTCCCGTCCCCAAAGTGGAGCCAATTGCTGATGCTCATGTAACTCCCATTGCAGGCAACTATTTTGCTTTCCTATTACATTCCAGTATCTAGCATGGCAAATTAAAAAGCCCTGTGATTTAGTTTTAGGACACTAAGCCCCAAACCACCTTTAGCAACAAGAAGCTCCAGTTTATTAAGCCCAATACAAAGTCTATTTCCCTTTCCCCAAATAAAGTTTCAAAATAGCATATTGATCTTTTGAAAAAATTCTGCAATATGTGTCTATGTACATGTCTCAAAACATAAATAATTCTTGGAAGAACATTCATTTTAAAGGTGTTACTTTTACCCCATAATGTAAGAGTTGTTCCTTGCCATCCTGCCAAATCAGTCTGTATGTTGCCTAACAAGGGGGTTAAATTTCTAGGTATTAGATTTCATATATTATGGGGTATGATGATGCTAAGATATTTAATATTGGAGTCAGTAGTATAAAATGGCCATTGTTCTTTAAAACTAAATGGACTTGGGTGGCAGCCAAAGTTATAGATTTTCCCCGGTTAACTCTGTACCCTGAGTATCTGCCAAATTGTGTAAACAAAATCTATTAATTTAGGGACTGTTTTTTCTGAATCTTCCATGAAGAATAACAAATCATGCACGCACAGCACCAGTTTTACTTCCCTCCCACTGCCATAAATACCTTCAATATCTTCCCACAGACAAAATGCAGTGGCCAATGGTTACAAACCCAGGTCAAAAATGGGCAGAGAGGACAATCGTGTCCTTTGCCCCTAAATACTTAAGGGGGAGCAAAGCTGTGGTAAGAAGTTCTGCTGTTGAAGCATTTTAGATATCAGTTTCAGATGTGGAGCCATCTTGATAACTGTACAGCCCATGATGGTGACATTTTTCATAATTAAACCTTTCACATATGACAATACCTATGGTGCCAATTCTGTTGGTTTTGTAGTAAATGAATCAGCCTACGAACATGAAAATACATGCTAAAGAATATGTCAAAGACCTCCATGTGTCTCCCCCACTTAGTGAGTGTTACTGCCTCAGGTTTCCTTGGTACTGACAGGGCTCTTTTTGTAGAAAAAGCCCAGCAGGAACTCATTAGCATAATAGGCCACACCCAACAACAGAAACTCATCAGCATATCCAGCCACACACCTGACAGCATAGCTCATTAGCATATTAGGCCACACCCCACATTACCAGCAGTATGGTCATCCAGCCACACCCACCTTTTGCTTCTTATTCTGTTGACCTTGTTTGTTGTCAAAACCCAGGGCTTTTTTGTAGCAGGAACTCCTTTGCATGTTAGGCCACACACCCCTAATGTAGCCAATCCTAATGAGTGTCTGCTGTTGGGTGTGGCCTATTATGCTAATGAGTTTCTGCTGGGCGTGGCCAACTTGGGAGCCAGCCGGAACTCCGTTTCTGTGCGTTCCTGCCCAAAAATAGCCCTGTTGGTACATATTTCTGGAACTTAACATCCTGGAAGATGGACATTAAGGGATCAATAGACACTGCCCCCCCTACATCCAAACCTTGTATAACATGTAAACTGAGCACTTTATCTCCCTTCCTCCACCCTAACAAGCAGGGTTTTACAAAAGTACAGTGCACTGCAACCAGCTAAGGCATTTCAGATAAAATGACTAGCCATTAACAAAGCTGTATTTTTGGTTATAGGACACGCAGGGAAAAGTAGATCTTGTTTATAATCTCTTTATACAGGAACATCTTTCCAAAATTCCTGACTGGGCAAGGGAAGATCTTTTCACATACCCTTTGTTCTTTTGATGGAAAACATACTGTGTCTTTGAGCCACAAAACCCTCTTGAGGGGATAGAATTTATTCTAAGCTGAAATTAAACAAAAAGGGAAGAAAAAAAACCTTTAAATCTCATTGATGATCGACTCCATGAGGTCTATGAAGAGACAAAACTGTTTTCCTGGAAAATCTTAGTCATGTAGTTTATTAAGTTAAAAGGTTGTTTAACAATTCAGTTTACTTGAGTTTCTTCTTCAGAGTACTTGGCTCTTAATGATGAATTATTAAAACTGACTTTAAAGTTATCTTCTTTCTTAAAATATCTCGTTCTTAAATTAAAATAGTCAGGCAAGTTTAGGCCAACCAGACTGTCGTTACTTATAAAGCTATACTGTAAAGTTTACAGTTTGGCTGATTTACAGCTTCCAACATAAAACTACCAATTCAGGTAATTGTACCTTCTTTTAGGATTTACTTTGGTGTATGTTTTTCTGTTACTTGGAAATGGCAGATGACCCAAGACATTTGGTGCCTGAAGTGGAAAATTTATACGGCACGATATTCTTTCACATGCATACACAGGCTACCTTAGGATATGTCTTTGGGAAGTTTTTCTGCATAGCTTTCATAGAAAGAAAGTGGACATAAGTACTAAGTTATATCAGACCAGAGACCTTTCTAGTCCAGCATTCCATTATATTCTGATGCTAAACAGTTCCTCCGCAAGGCCAACAAACAAGGCACGGAGGCCAAGTCTTCCCACAGAAGTTGCTTCCTAGCATTCGTATTCAGAACAATGGAAGACTTCTGTCATCCAACCTTATATGATAAGTTTACCAGGACTTTGCTCCAGAACCTGTTTCAAAATAAGGACTCATTTCACAATGTATAATGATGATGGTGCTTTTGGGCCCATGGAAGGTTCCTTTCTCTTGCAGCAGCCAGCCCCTTTTACATCTTGGCTTGCAGGATACAGCTTGTAGTATCAAGATGGGTACCTCTCAGCTGAGGTATTAAACCTTCCTGTGAAATAAACACAAAGGAATGCCCACACATTTAATTATACACACATACAAACACTGCCCAGACTTCTGCTACTCATAAACTGCACTTATCCAAATGTACTGCATGCCTTCACATCAGTATGTAGTATGATACCTGTAAATATTTGTTATGTCAGCAGGATAATCTCAAAATGGCTGTTGTCCCGGTTTTAAATTCTCTGCTGGTCTTCTTTGGAATAGCTTCCTTCCATGAACTCATTCAAGAACCACTTTGGTTCCTTCTACTACCACCACATCCCAGTGACCAGCTCTTCCCTAATGTATCCAATTTGGATAACATTTCTGAGTTACCAAATATTTGGGATGGCCACTCCAAGCCATTTGGATCAGAGAGGAGGTAAGTACTCTTATTGGGGCCCAGTTTCTGTCCACACTTTGGAACTCTGCTTATTGTAGGATTGCAACTGTTTTCGCACTAGCTTGGTTTCTCCTTTAACAAGAAACTTGACATGCAGAAATTTAGCAGATGAAGCTCTGGTGATGGCAAGTCTTTATTTACAGTTTCTATGTCTAATAGTGCCATTAAAGTAATAGAAACAAACCAGTAATTAAAAAAAACACCTTTCTGCTTGTGCTTCATGCCCTTCACTGCACTCTGAGGAAATGGGGTGGGGGGTATACCTCATGTGACCAGATTTTTAAAATGGCAATAGCTGCTCTGGATTCTACTTTTGTGTATGTGAAGACCTTAAGCAGGCTTAGAAGCTCCCTTCTCTTGAGTTGGACTTTTTTTTTTGGGCCCTCCGAAGGGGAATTTTTTATTTGCATTTCTATAAAACTACAACAGAAAATTGGGGAGGGAGAGTTTACAATCTATAAGGGTAAAGGTTCCCTTGTTCGAAAGCCAGTCGAATCTGACTCTAGGGTTGTGGTGCTCATCTCCGTTTCAAAGCCGAAGAGCCAGTGCTGTCCAAAGACGTTTCCGAGGTCATGTGGCCGGCATGACGAAACACCAAGGCGCACAGAACGCTGTTACCTTCCCACCGAAGCAGTACCTATTTATCTACTTG
>NW_015166508.1:186143-213673 GCF_001447785.1 Gekko japonicus
TCATACGTCTCTATGATCAACGTACTGTCCCTTTAAAAGTGTAGCTGCTTTTAGTACAGATCCAGGTCGCTTCTCACTTTAGCCACCAGAGGGCCCACGATTCACTTTAAAGACAGAGTTTATGGTTAGGTCACGTGACCTAACTTTCCACTGTTCTTCCTGAAGAAACATTGATCCCACCTCCCTCTTCGCCTCTCGTCGCCATCTTTTGGGGATGTTTACATCAGCCGAGAAAGAATGCCAAAGTCTCTAAGGTCTGTTTAAACACTCAGCTTTCTTTCAGAAAAACTCTCTGCTACAGTCCATCACCACACAGTCCCTCCATCCTTGCTTTTGCATTTGATTAAAACGTCGGGAGATAGGGCATCCCCTCCCCCCCCTCCGTTTCTACGCTTATAGTAGAGGGACTTCACGTCTAGGCTTTAGTGTCTTGTTTCAATGGCAACTCACTAATCAATCCTTGAATCGATCTACCAGGTCCTAAGACAGCCCCTGGGATCACGCCAGGCAGAGAAAATTGCTAAACCTCCAAATGCTTGTCCCGGTGGTCGCTTCTAATCCAGTACTGGGAATCAGGGCAGGACCTTCAGGGCAGAGAGTAGCCCCCCTGTACTGGCTGCCGGCCGGAGGTAGGGCTCTCCAAAGCCCCCTGGCTAGAAGCCCATTGTCTATGGGCTTTATGGGGGAACGTGCACAATCACTCTCCCTCCTAATCCCCAATTCATGGCACATGTCTCTCTGAGGAACCAGGAGCCATCATTTAAAGCGCCAAAACCGGACCTCCCTGAGTTGGACTATTGATCTATCTAGTTCAGTACTGTATAGTTTGACCAGTCTTCATGGCTGTCCAAGTGTCAAGTAGGTCCTAACTTGCTACCTGAACAATAGGTCGTTTAAAGCGCCAAAACCGGACCTCCCTGAGTTGGACTATTGATCTATCTAGTTCAGTACTGTATAGTTTGACCAGTCTTCATGGCTGTCCAAGTGTCAAGTAGGTCCTAACTTGCTACCTGAACAATAGGTCTTCATTTGGACTCAGAAATCAACGCTCACTGGGTGCGTTCAGACGGGGGCTTTACAACGTTATAGGTGCCGGTTGCAATCGTTGTACTTACCGGCGTTCAGATGGCGAACATCTGCCTCCTGTCCCTAACCGTTGTAAAGCCCTTTACACCGTTGCACTCTGCCACTAGGTCCCCAAATGGTGGTATCCTGAGTGCAACGGTTGTAAATGCTGTACCTCGCCGTCTGATCGCTCTCCACCGTTGCACAGCTACTTCCGTTCGGAAGCCTGAGGCTTCCGATTTTCACCCGCCATTTTTTTTAAAGGACGGCGATATGCGCTTGGGCGAAGCTTCACCCTGCCGTTTGTATATATATATAAAAGGGCCTTACTGTAGCGTTTCGGTGGCGTCCGGGACCCCAGGGAGGCTACTGTGCTCTTTAAACTTTAAAGGTAAGTCCTTACCTTTAAAGTTTAAATGTACGACAGGGTTTTTTGCGCATGCGCGAAGATTGCCATTCTATGGATGGCTGCCTATGCGCATGCGCAAACTAAGTTAAAAAACAAACAAACCGAAAACGAGTGTGGACGGGCGTTTTGCGATGGGTTCCGCTGTGGGGGAGGTAAGTGTGATCGCGTTTTTGCCGGCATAAACTGCACCGGTTCCAACCGGTACAGTTTATGCCGGCAGAAACGCCCCGTCTGAACGCACCCACTGAGAGGCAGAGAACAAAAGGGCATGTCAGAGACCCTGGTGGGGAGCTGGAAGATGGTTAGAGTGCCAGTCCCAGGTTGGGAAATACCTGGAGACTTTGTGGGTGGAATTTGAGGAAGCTGGGGTTTCAGGAGGGGAAGGACTTTGGTGCAGCATCCAGTGCACCTTCCAAAGCGGCCATTTTCTCCAGGTGAACTGATCTGTATCGCTTAAGCTACCACCTGGAGGTTGGCAACCCTGATGCCTTTGTGAGGTATATGGTTGTAAACGAGGCCTCATTGGAAGCTGTCGAGTCCTAGGCCAGGAGGAACAAGTGATGTGGGATTAATGAAAGCTCTTCAGGGAGAAGAGTGCCATTTTAATATTTTGTTCAGGGCATTAAAATGCATTCCTAAGCAGAGTTACACTCTTCTAAGGCCATTGTTTCTGTAACTCTGTTTAGGATGGCACCTTTAAATGGCCCTGCTAGTCACCATCCTGTTCTTCACATATATTAGGTATGCATACAGATAGTGATAATGCTAGCTGTTAGCCTACTGCTGAAGCACACCCACAACATTTTGGATGCACACAGATAATCTCTCTGGAACTGAGTTTAGGACAAACTTGTTCTGGTATTCAGCAGAAGCCAGGTGATTTCCACTAGTCTTCTTGGAGCAATTTTAACAATATAAAAGCACTAAAGGAGGATTTGACTAGATAACAGTGTGATGCTCTTGAAAACCAAACAAAAGCAAAGCAGACAGCCAATCCGAGGCATGGGCTGGGGGAACAGTATTGGATCTGGAAGCCATATGCTTCTCATTACAAGAGCAAAGATAGGGGAGCAGAGCTCATTACTCAACAGCCTCCCCCCCCCCATCCCTGCACTTGCTTGTGTCTGAAGGTATGCAGCCTTAGCAGGTGGCTCCTGAACACCCCATAAAGTTTTGTTTGGCAATTAATCGTCAGTGCAAACCAAGCATCACCAGAAAGCAGCTACCCTTTCACTGATGTTCAGAATGAAACCAACAATCATCATTTCTTCAGTTTACACAGAAAATATTTTTAGCATAATGGGGCCAGAGCAGTGTCCACACAAAAACTGATTGTTTCTAGTGAGTTAGTCTCTGTCCGCGATAATGGGTCTGAGTCTTTAAAAGTTATCACCAATACACACTATTGCTTCTGAAATACATTTCAATAGACATAAAAGTAGCACTCCTTAACACAGGTGTCATGTTAGGCACACTTCCCATGTTTTGAACATTTAAAATATTCTTACAACCCCACACTGTAGCACCAGACAGAAAGCAAAAGGAACCAAAGTCTACAGAAAAGTTAGTTTTGGCAAAATTAGAAATGAAAACAAAATGTAATAAAATGCAGATAGGTTGATCTGCCACTATAAAAGGAATTGCAAAAGGATTTCCCTCTTTGAACAGGATTTTTTTGTTTTAAAAAATACCCAATACTATTGCTACATAGCATGAACACTTCATTAAAACTCAATGGACAGGAATCCTGTTTTTAATGCAAAGCTGTGATGTAAGTCCAGATGTAGACTGCAATGAAAATATGATCTCAACTCAGTTGCACATATTAAATATAGCCCTAATTAGCAAGATTGGTTCAGACTTTTAAAAACTCCAGGATTAAATTGCCAACATGTTCCAAGAAGTACTTTCAAAAACATCATAGCAGACGTTAAATATAGTTGGCATGATGAGTTACAGATGCAAATCAGAGTTTGTATGCAAAGAAGGTCATGAGTGATTATACTTGTTTCGTGATTTTAATAAAATAAAGGTATTTTAATTGGCATTAACATACTCTGAAAAATTTCTACCTTAAGTCCGTGATTCTGAAAGTGTAGGAAAGGCCCATGGTGAGGTGGGTAAAAACCCTAGGGGACAGACACAGTAGAGAAAGCTAAATACTTCCCAAGTTCCACTAGCTTTTTCTGCCCATTCTTGATACCATTCGCTTACTTGTTCCAGACACTAGAGCCCTGTGCAACCTATCCACACACTGACTCACCTTACAGGGAGGGAGAGGGGGCAGGAGCACACTCACTGAGTCATGCAGAGAAGAAGCAGAGCAAGTACCTGTGATTACACTTCTGCCTGTGTTCAGCAAGGCGGCCTTCCGGACACCATTTTTCATAGGAAGGGGACATGTATGCCAGCCACCACACATTTTCTCCATGCACTCGCACTATGCATATGATTCAGTGATTGTAGAGGCAGGGGATGGAGCCAGTATGCTCATGCCTGCTCTACATCCCTATGTGGTGAGTCTATGAATGGATGGGTCATCTACACATGCCTTAGATAACATTTTCCCCTGATACCTTGCATTCTCATGGGCCGAGTTGAGACTGGGAATTTGAAGCACTAGGGAGTCGTGGCAAAGAAGACCCCGAACAGACCCGGAAAGGTTATTGAGGGGTTATTCTGGCCTAGGCTAGAGTAACCCCGGGTTAATCTGGCCGGCTGTAACAGGCCAGATTCACCTCCCCCCGGCCAGAGTAACCCCGGGGTTACCTGTCAGGCCAGGCCAGACGGGGGGTTACTCTGGGCTAGCCCATACTAACCCCCGCCTGGCCAGAGTGGTAAGTTAAATGTCAGCTGAATCCAATCTCTTCTTCTTTTTAACTTCTTTTTCTGTGATCCCCCGCGATCCCCCCCGAAATGACCTCTGCTCACCTTACAGGGAGGGAGAGGGGGCAGGAGCACACTCACTGAGTCATGCAGAGAAGAAGCAGAGCAAGTACCTGTGATTACACTTCTGCCTGTGTTCAGCAAGGCTGCCTTCCGAACACCGTTTTTCATAGGAAGGGGACATGTATTCCAGCCACCACACATTTTCTCCATGCATTCATACTATGCATATGATTCAGTGATTGTAGAGGCAGGGGATGGAGCCAGTATGCTCATGCCTGCTCTACATCCCTATGTGGTGAATCAATGAATAGATGGGTCATCTACACAGGCCTTAGATAACATTTTCCCCTGATACCTTGCATTCTCATGGGCCGAGTTGAGACTGGGAATTTGAAGCACTAGGGAGTCGTGGCAAAGAAGACCCCGAACAGACCCGGAAAGGTTATTGGTATTCCCATTCACACTGCAGCAAATGAAGCGGGAGGATACCGTGGAGGAAGCGCAAGGGAGCGTTCACACTGTTGGCCCGCCCCGGCGGGATGTTAGCGGCTGTTTCTGCGCTCTGCTGCATGCGCCTATGCACATGGGCGCCTGTTGCGGAAACAACCAGCACCTCTTATCAATGACTACAGGTTGTTCCCCCCTTAGCAGCGCTTGCGTTCACACTCAGGAAACTGGAATCAACCCGCTCTACACACAGTTTGCTACTACTTTCACCTGGTACTTTTTAAACTCGGGAGGGAAGTGGCACAAGACAGCTTGAGTACGGCTGGGGGATGCCTGAAAGATGTGCCTGTGTGAACCCGGCCCTTTAATCCGCTACTGAAACGCTCCTGAAACGTTTGGCTGCTGGGCCAAACTGCCAGTCTGAACTCGGCCATGGTTTCCCTGTTATCTTCCCTTTGTTTCTGTTGTGTAGTGGGTTGACTGCATGGCTAGGCCGCTGCGGCACGCAAAACATCCTGCACGCTTCACTGGCACACACAACAAAGACAAAGGGAAATGGCCCGTGGGCCAACTATATACACATATGGGGACACCCCCTAGGTCCCGTTGGTGGGTTTGAATCTCCCGCCAATGACCCATTGGTCCCTCAGTGGAGAGACCAGGAGCCTTGTCCCCATTGTTCTTCCAGAGTCAAGCTCTGGGGTATTTGCTGGCCTCTGGTGGCGGTCAGCGGACACAACAGTTTCTTTTTATGCCCCAAATGCTGGTTAATCATAATTTTTCAACCTTCTAGCAGAAAGCTTTCAGATAACAAATTCAGATTATTGTGTCACCGGATTTGGAGGCAACAAAACTAGTAACAGACTGTTAGTGGTATTCCAGAATTCTTGGAATAGAACTCAGTTATTCCAATGCACTTGGAATTTAAGCTGCTAGAGTTAAGATATTTGGTAAAGTTGAGTTTTATTTAAGTATAGTTTAATGTTGCCCCCCTTTTGCTTCCAGTTTGGTGTAGTGGTTAAGACTACACCAAAGAGCCAGTTTGGTGTAGTGGTTAAGTCTGCGGACTCTAATCTGGGAGAACCGGGTTTGATTCCCCACTCCTCCACTTGCACCTGGCTGGAGGACCTTGGACAAGCCGTAGTTCTGATATGAGCTGTTCTTGAAAAAAAAGCAGTTTCTGTCAGAGCTCTCCCAGTCCCACCTACCTCACAGGGTGTCTGTTGTGGGGAGGGGCAGGGAAAGGGATTGTAAGCCACTCTGAGACTCCTTTGGGTAGTGAAGGGTGGGGTATAAGTCCAGTCCCTTCTGTCTTCTATATATCTTGTCTATCAATAGAATTTCAGGTAAAGATAGCTTGGCTCACTTCCACCACACAACAGACATGCAATATAAAAATTTGTTCTTAGTCTCAACAAGAATGATACTCACACAAACAACCTTCTAAAGGAAAAGTGATACGTTGATCCCAAGTAACTATTGCCCAATATCTCTCCTTGACACAGCATCAAAACTATACAGGAAATATCTGTTAAAGAAGTTGGAGGAATGGGCAATAGACAACCACATTCTACATCCTCACCAAGCAGGCTTTCGTAGAGGCCAAGTACAACAGACCACTGTCTTACACTTTACCAACTAGCCTATTCGGCAATGAAAGGTCCAATCAAAGCCCTATATATGCTATTTGTAGATTTAGCCACAGCCTTCGATTCTAGAGATAGAAACTGTTTATGGGGGAAACTTGGGAAGACAGATGTAGATAAAAGACTCTTAGCACTGATTTGTGAATTGTATTCTGGTACGTTTGCAAAGATCAGAGTGGGCACCTCTGGTTCCCTGACCAGAGAAATCCTTACGGTAAGAGGGGTAAAGCAGGGATGCTTGCTAGCTCCCTTACTTTTCAACTTATTTATTAATGACATTGTAGAAAGACTGTCTGATCAGAAATGTTTTGCACCCTCACTTAATAATCAGAAGATCTCTCTACTATTATATGCAGATGACATGGTCTTGATTTCCTTTACCAAGAGTGGGTCTGAGGAAGTTGCTGAATGGCCTGGGGGACTATTGCTCAGAAGAAAATTTGAAAATAAATTACACCAAAACAAAAGTGATGGTCTTCCGTAAAAGGCCAACAAAATTTTCATGGTCCATACATGGCACCCCAATTGAACAATGTAAAACCTTCAAATATTTGGCCATAACTTTCCATGAATCCTTGAACTGGAACGCCCACGTAGCTTTAACAAAAACAGCAGCTCTCAAGACTATAGGTGCAATAATGGGATTTTTCCATAACAAGGGTGGCCACCTCATAGATTGAGCCATCAATCTTTACATTAGCAAGGTCATCCCTCAAATACTCTATGGCGTTGAAGTATGGGAATGGCAAGATCAAACCCTTGCCAAGCTGGAAATAATCCAAAATAATTTTATGAGGCACATTCTGGTGCTCCCAAAGAGGACACCAGCAGCCATGATGCAAGCTGAACTTGGCTTACCCTCAATAAGGGCCCGTGCACATGTTATAATCTTGAAACTTTGGAAGAAACATCAGCTAGCCAATACTAGCACTTTTAGTAATTCTAGCTTCCATATCCTGCAAACTAACGACCCACCCCATCTTAGCACACTATCCAACATCATTGCTAAATGCACAATCCTGGACGATTTATTATCCCCTTCAGGTAACAACTTACATTTGCGGGACTGGGTCTACAATGAAGATACTCTAACTGACAGATCCCTAATCAGTCGACAGAAATTTGCACCACACTATCCAGCATTTAAAACAGACCACTCTAGAGCCTCCTATCTGGCTCTTATTTCGACATATAGCATAAGAAGGGCACTCACTGCTCTTTGCTTTCAGACCATGCCACCTGAGCTGTTAAAAGGACGACACCTCAAAACCCCGTATCATCAACGTATCTGTCTGTGCGGGATTTCGGTAGAAGATCTAACACATTACATTTTAGAATTCCCTCTGTACACTGGCCCCAGAATCAAATTTCTTAACCCAGTCCTAGCAACTTTACGATCCACATCAAGCACTGAAATAGTAATGTTTTTGCTTCCAGACGTTAGTCCCACTATTTCCTATAGAATGGCACTCTCTGCTCATGCTGCAAGGAAAATTAGAGATAAGGCTACGAAATGACTGCACTTTCAGAATGTGCAATTTGAGAAACCTGATTTTAAAACCTATATTCTTACTTCGTCTATATATTTTAATTTTTCCTTTACACCAATCTTTGTACTGTTTTTTTATATTTTATATTGTGATGGCCAATGGCTATATGCAATGAACTTTGGATTGGAATGGAAAAGTAAATGTAGAGGTGGGGGGGACAATGACATAACAATAGGAAAAATAAATGGTGACTGGAAACGGAGGAATAAGAGACTGAGGTTAAGAAGGTGAAGGAAGAGATTCACTTCACAGTGGCCAAAGACTGGGAGTACATACACTTATATCTTGTCTCCTGCACAGACGCCCATAGCAAAGTTACAACAGGGGGAAAAAACCTGGGCTGACAACCTCATTTGCTGTAGAGAATCTTGCTAAATAGATGCATTCCACTGTGTGTAAGGATTCTGCATACTCATTTGCCAAACAGATGGCTGGCAATAGGTTGGAAGGTTTTTAAACCACAGTCCAAATGATTTGAGAAACACTCTCTCTTTTTCTGTCAGTCTCTCTCTATTTGTGTTTTTGTGCATGTGCGTATGTGCATGTACACATACACACATCACTGATGGATTGTATTTTCAAAGCTATCGCATGTTCAAACATCTTCACTTGCAAAATTCCACTAGTTATTGATTTCTGACCTAATATGCATATTTTGGGTTTTCTCTTCTACAAACTAGAGACTGCTATCTACATTTAGGGTAGATAGAAAAGTCCAGTCTTTAGCTCTATAGATCTGTAGAGGACGAAGGTGAAATATCTGTAACAACAAAAGCTTTTTAAAGGGTAGAGGCTACAGTCCGGCCAAGCACTTCTTCATCTGAACTGACAGATGCTTAAAGGAGTGCACAAAGGGATTTTTTTTCCATATGGGAACCATGTGATATTCTTATATTTTTCAGCTTGAGAGCTTCCCAGAAGACTCATCTGCAGCACTTCACTAAATGTAACAGTCATAGAATGCTAATATTCTACAAGTCTGTAAGGAACATGAGATTTGTATCTAAAGCTCCAGATATGAGTCCATATTTGGCAGGAAAGGAACGATGTGCTAGCTGCACACTGGAAAAACAAGTGATAGAGTAGGAAAAGCATGCATTTACTTGAAACTAATATTTTGTAAGTCACAATAACATAAAATATAGGCAGCTTTCATAGATCAGAGCTGTATCTGTAAACACAACCTTATTTTCTGGAACCATAGGACTGACTATCCAATAGGACAAGCTTGTAGATGCAGATGATATTAGAGTATAAATCTTATTAATTTGGGGTATATTGAGCTAATGTCAGTATATATTTTTCATTTATCTTCCTTTAGACTTCTGAATAAAGCAGGATATCTCTCTTTGTGTGAATGTGATTAAAATAGGTAGATATTCATTTTTTTGTATAATAATACAGTTGAATAAACAGCAGGGCCACATCCAATAAAACTGATTAAAGTTCACATAATGAAGGTTCTATAATGCAGTACTATTTATTTATGTCCTAGTTAAATGTTCAGGATTTGCGATTTGTTAAAACAGACAAACAAGCAAACTTAAATCAATTTTAATGTTTTAAATTAATATTTAATTTGAGCCTCTGACAGTAATATTTTAACCATTTACTGTTTCACCCTATGATCACAAATACGATCTAAATGTAGTGCTAATCTTGGAAAAAGTTATCAAATATATTACAGTACAAAATATATTACAGTACAGTACAAACAGTTACACTCTTCTAAGTCCACCATAGTCAGGAGGGTATAACTCTTTTTAGGATTGCACTGTTAGTGCTATAGCAATGCTCACTCATCATTTGCTGGGACACAATTCTAAGAACAGTTTCATGGGAGCAACCCCCACTGAATAGTAGAACTATAGAACTGTTTAAGATTGCTCTTTGAGGTTTTCTGGTGTACATAAATATTGGAGAAGACTCTTCTTCCTGTTACTACTCTATGTTTTCATGTGAAGTTGCTCATTAAGGAACCAGCACGGGGGCATGGCTACGCGAGCTCTGATGCCAGTTGCATAACGGCTTGTCTCCACCACCCTAACCACCTTTTTTGACAAAATACTCCTTCAAAATGGGCTAGAGATTCACGAAACAACATGGGAAAAAACACGAATGCACGATCTAAAAAAATTTATATGGTCCCGACTCCAATGACCAAATTCCTTACCAAAGAAGACGGCGGCCCAGAAAGAGAACGAGCTCCGGTGCTTACACCCAAAATGGCCGACACCAGCGAGATAGAAGACGACGGAGCAGTTCTCTCCCGGTATGAATTCTTAATAACTATTCAAAGACTTGAAGGAACCAGCACTATCCAATGAAATTGCAGAGATAGAATTGGCAGTCTAAGAGAAGGTGAATTTTAAAAAAGCTCCAAACAATCATTTATAGGACACTTTCTACTTGAGTCAGCAATGCTCTCCAGCAATGCTTGTTTCCCCACTCTCTTTCTACAAGTACAAACCGGCACATATTTTGCTCTATTGATATATCTGTAGGCCTAGAGGTTCTGTTTCAGTGCTACACTAGTATTATGGATAGCTGGATGGCAACAAGATAGTCGCCATATCTGATTCAATTTGAGATCTTTTGAGACAGTGCCTATTCACTTCTTCTAGTTTAATATATAGACATTTGTATATTTGCAAGAGCAAATCTTAACCACATGGTTCGCATAAAGCAGAATATGTGCTACTGTTGCCTTCTCCATTTTGGTTCATAGTTGCCAGTAATCTCAGGCTAGGACCAGCTTTCCTCTTTGTCTTGCATCATTTTGGGGTCATCACAGAAACAAAAACCAAGAGCATCAGTAGAGTAAGTAGGGCCACATCTGATTCAGCACCTTGGACTCGAGTAAAATAGGCAGCTTCTGGAAGAAACAGCGCCTTGCACAGTGTGTGGCCATCAGATCATGGACCAAAGCTTCTCTGTTATGAACTAGTGTGCCTTTAGCCGCAAAAGGAACATGCTGCATTAGCATGTGCCATATTAAGAACTACCTTAACATACCCCTAACCCAAATAAGACATCCCACCATGGACTAATATCTCAATTATTGCATTCAACTTAATGGAACTACACAGTAAAACCCCTTACCTGCTCTGACCAGAACTGCTCCCAAACATTCCTCCTCATTTCCTCAACATTTTCCCCTCCCCCATGACGCTGAACTACCTCTTCTTCCTCTTCAGCCAATGTACCTGAATCCTCTTCTTCACCCCCCCCCGTCCTTCTTTTGATGCCTGGAAAGAAAATAATTTTTTGTTTCAGTTGCTTGCCATCTATTGCGGCCAGAACTGGTCCCCAAAGCAACGTTTTGTCTGCCTTTCGCACAAGTGGAATAAATGCTACACTGTTTGGATGTCTGGAGTGACTGGCTTCTTAGTGGACTTTATAGAGTTGGGTATTATAGTGTCATGCTTGATAGTCTCATGATTGCTTGGATTTGCTAATTTAACTGGGAAATTAGCAAAAGTTATTTCTGTTTTCATGTTATGGTTCATTGCTGTGCTTTGGCAAATGACGTTCATTAGTTATATATGACACTGACTTTGATCATACAATTGATAGTCAACATGATCTTGTAAGAAATCTGTATATCAATTCTGGATTTTTACTCAGAAGGCCATTAACTATTCTTTAAGACATGAGGAAACTAAAGTAATTAGGCTGTTCACTGTTTACAAACATAGAACAATTTTTACGCTGCCTCTCTAGAGAATGTTTCTGAGAAAGCTTGAAAATAAAACATGATATAAACTTAAAACAGCATAAAATTAACTATTAAAAAGCCAACACAGCACTAAGTCTGAATGCACCTTTACTTGAGGTTAAACATCGCTGATCACAGCCAGACTAAAAATGGGCTGTAAAAAGCTGGTAGCAGGGACTTCCCTGTCATGATTAAATTAAATAACCTTAGGCTGCTGTCAGCTTAAGATATTTGGGCCTGGGCCACATTGGTCCTGTTGATAAGTAACTTCTTTGATATGTTTTTGTAAGGGATGCTGGAACACCTGACAGTTTGGTTCACTCCTCATTGGCCAGTGGTGTTCAGGCCTCCAGTTAATTAACAGATACTTTGAATGTTTGCAACCCATTTGTGTGTATTTGCACGAACCAGCTACTTGGCAGTCATCAGAAGCTGACTCCCAGTTGACCAGAGATCAGCTGGAAGTTGGCTTGTGATCTCCTGCTGGGGAAATTTTACTCTGTGTTCAGCAAAACTTTTTGGAGAGGGGTCAGGAGCACCTGATCATCTGAAAGTTGGGATCTTCTGATTTCCAGTCCTGGAAAATTTAGTGGGGGAACATTGGTCAGAATCTCAGCTGATTTCCTTTCTCTTCTCCACACTCCGAGCTGTTGATTTGGGCTGCAAAGAAAAGGAAACAAGCTCTTTCCCCTCTTCGTTTTGCAATGGGGAACTCAGATTGGGGAGAGAAAAATTAGCTATCCTCTCTTTTTTACAATGCAGGGATTAAAAACATAGCTTCTGTCCCTGCCCAGCTTGGAAGAAGGGAAGAGAAAGGATCCTTTCCTCCTCTCCATTCTGTAACTTTACTGTGTAGCTATTTGCTAGGGTGTGGGTGGGTAGATAAGAACCTGACTCCCAGCTGATCCCTGACAAGTTCACTGAAAAACTCATGGCCAATAAGAACGCCACTCCCAGCTGATCCCTGACACTTTCACTGATAAACTCATGGCATCCCTACTTTCTATTTTTAGATTTCACTCCACAATCATGACTAGCTAAAAAGGTGCATTTTGACAAAGAAAAGTGGTATTTTAAATATTAGAACCAATAACAAATTATGTCAACTTATCTTCTATGCAGTTACTAGTAAATCAGTTTGTCACACACACACCCTTTAAATAGAAATCTCACAAATGAAATAATTTTTGTTTGGATTCAGTCTCATTGTAGCCTTTTCCCAAACAGCACATACGTTTCTGGTATGGTTTACGGTTGTCAAGGAAAAGCACTTGTTCCTGTACTTACTCACTTGTGAGAGCCCATGTGCTGAGCTACCATCATCTCTCAGTGCTAGTATGTGAGGAACAGAACTGGGCAAAGGCACCCATGCAGCACAGCTTTTGCTGTGGTGATGGCTGCAGTAATGAACAGCTTTAAAAGGAGATTAGACAGATTCACGGAGGATAAGTCTATCAGTGGTTATTAGCCATGGTGACTGAGGGGAACCTCTGCATTCAGAGGCACTAAACCTCTGAATCCCAGAGCCAAGAAGCATCCACATAATGCCCTGTTGCTGGCCATTCAGAGGAACTAGTTGGCCACTGTGTGAGACAGGAGGCTGAACTAGATGGACCATTGGTCTGATCCAGCAGGGCTCTTCTTATGTTCTTAAGTTATCTGGTAAATAAGCCCCTAGCTGGAGGCAGTGGAAGATATGGGGGTAGAGGAGACCTCAATTATTTCATGCCCCAGAAAAGAATATGATGATGGGGCAGGGCTGAAAAACTCACATTGTGATGCTGGAGGGGCAAAAAAGTTTCCAGGCAGTTGCTCAGACTAAGCATCACAGGAAAAAGATAAGTGTCTAAAAAGTAGTGGGAGTTCCATATAAGGTTGCCAGCTGACCAAGAGGATTGGTTCCATATAAGGTTGCCAGCTGACCAAGAGGATTGGTTTGCATCTCTGCCTTTAAAGGCAGCCTGATTTACAGAAATCAGCAAGGGAACTTTTGAGAAAACAGAGCAAATGCTTGTTACTGGCTTGTTAAGATAAAGATAAGGAGGCTTTCCTGAATGAACAATGCAAAGTAACAGAGGAAAACAATAGAATGGGAAGGACTAGAGATCTCTTCAAGAAGATGGCAGAAATCAAGGGAACATTCCATGCAAAGCTGGCCATGATAAAGGACAAAAATAGTAGGGACCTAACAGAAGCAGAAAAGATTAGGAAAAGATGGCAAGAATACACAGAAGAACTATACAAGAAGGACCTCAATGACCTTGACAACCACAACGATGTAAGAACTGACCTCGAGCCAGACATCCTGGAATCCGAAGTCAAATGGGCCTTAGAAAGCATTACTAACAACAAAGCTAGCGGAGGTGATGGTATCCCAGCTGAGCTATTCAAAGTCTTAAAAGATGCTGCTGCTAAAGTGCTGCACTCAATTTGCCAGCAAATTTGGAAAATGCAACAGTGGTCACAGAATTGGAAAAGATCAGTTTACATTCCAATCCCAAAGAAGGGCAATGCCAAGGAATGTTCAAACTATCGCACAATTGCACTCATTTCACATCCTAGCAAGGTCATGCTAAAGATCCTACAAGCTAGGCTTCAGCAGTACGTGGATAGAGAACTGCCAGAAGTACAAGCTGGGTTTCGCAGAGGTAGCAGAACTAGAGATCAAATTGCCAACATTCGCTGGATTATGGAGAAAGCAAGAGAATTCCAGAAAAAGATCTACTTCTGCTTAATTGACTCTGCTAAAGCCTTTGATTGTGTGGATCACAACAAACTATGGCAAGTCCTTAAAGAGATGGGCCTACCAGCAATGTTCCCTCTAAGCTGTGGAGTCTTGTGAGCAAAAATTCTACTTTGTGAGCTACTGGCATTAAAGTTGTGAGTGAGCAATTTGGCTGCTGCATAAATTAACTTGCTCTGGAGCCATCCTTCCTGAGCTAAGACAAAAATGTGTGAGCTGGAGGCTAAGAAACTGTGAGCTAGCTCACACTAACTCAGCTTAGAGGGAACATTGCCTACCAGACCACCTCACATGTCTCTTCAGAAACCTGTACAAGGGTCAAGAAGTGACAGTTAGAACAGGATATGGAACAACTGATTGGTTTAGCATCGGAAAAGGAGTATGACAAGGATGTATATTGTCCCCTTGCTTATTTAATTTATATGCAGAGTACATCATGCGAAATGCTGGCCTGGATGAATCACAAGCTGGAATTAAGATTGCTGGGAAAAACATCAACAACCTCAGATATGCAGACGATACCACTCTAATGGCAGAAAGTGAAAAGGACCTAAAGAGCCTCTTGCTGAATATAAAAGAGGAGAGCGCAAAGGTTGGCTTGAAGCTCAACATCAAAAAACTAAGATCATGACATCCGGCCCCATCACTCCTTGGCAAATAGAAGGAGAAGTCATGGAAGCAGTAACAGACTTCAAGTTCCTGGGATCCAAGATCACTGCAGATGGTGACTGCAGCCATGAAATTAAAAGACGCCTGTTCCTTGGGAGGAAAGCGCAATGGCAAACCTAGATAGCATAATAAAAAGTAGAGACATCGCCCTGCCAACAAAAGTCCACATGGTCAAAGCAATGTGTTATGTCCGCTGACCGCCACCAGGGGCCAGCGAATACCCCCGAGCTTGACTCTGTAGGAACAATGGGGACTAGGCTCCTAGTCTCTCCACTGGGGAACCAATAGGACCGTGGCGGAGATTTAAACCCACCAACGGGACCTAGGGGAGTGTCCCCAGGTGTGTATATAGTTGGCCAGCCGGCCGTTAGTCTTTGTCTTTGTTGTGTACCAGTAAACCATGCTGATCACCACACCAGGATCAGAGGTTTCTAAATGCATCTAACCCACTACACTTCACAATGGTATTCCCAGTAGTACTGTATGGCTGCAAGAGTTGGAATATAAGGAAGGCTGAGTGCCGAAGAATAGATTCTTTTGAATTATGGTGCTGGAGAAGACTCTTGAGACTCCCCTGGACTGCAAGGAGATCAAATGAGTAAATCCTAAAATAAATCAACCCTGACTGTTACGTGGAACGCCAGATACTAAAGCTGAAGCTGAAATACTTTGGCCACCAAATGAGAAGGGAGCACTCACTGGAGAAGACCATGATGCTGGGAAAGACTGAAGGTCAAAGAAGAAAGGGACAGCAGAGGATGAGATGGTTAGATAGTGTTATCAAGGCAACAAAAATTAAATTAAGCAAACTCCGGACCTTGATGGAAGGCAGGAGGACCTGGCGTGATGTGGTCCATGGGGTCACAAAGAGTTGGACTTGACTGTGCAACTGAACAACATATGATTCAAGCTGCTGTGAGATGCACAGGAGTAGGAGCTAGTTAAGAAGAAAGTTGGCAACCCTTAGATATGAGTGAGGATAATGGTAGGTTGCAGGTGGTTGATGGGGATTTGGTCCTGGTGAATGAAAAGGGATGGATGCTTGAAGAAGTGAGGGAGGGAATTTAAGGCTGCAGTCCTCCTGTGCATATTTACATTCAGGTAAGCCCCGTCATACTCAGTCACACTTTTGAGTTAGCAAGGACAGGATCCAGCTACCTGGAGCAAGGCCTAAGAACAGGGAATGTGCTTGATTTTTTAAAACAATCAGAACTCTTACACTCTGGCTGGGAGAGGAGGATAAGGTAGTCTCTCTCTGTTCCCTCCTGCTTTCTTTCTCTTTCTAAGGAGGCAGCAGCAGAAAGGGAGGGGAGGAAAGATCTGGAGCCAGTTGGATTTCAGTCTCCCGGGTAGTAGGGTTGCTTTCTAAAGTTAGTGCAGATGCAGGACTCTGTCTGATCACCTGCCAGGACTTGTTCTTTGTTTCAGAAAAGAGATACTTTGGGGGAAGAAAAAAGTGCTTGCTAAGAAACACACCTATGGGTCAATGGTGCCCATGAGTGGCAGCTGCAAAAAACGATATACCTCTTCATTCTGATTATTTTCTCCCTTCTTTTCCAAAACAAGTCAGTGAGACAGAAAGAGTGGGAGCTCTCAGAGTACTATGAGCTAGATTTTGTCTCTTCTCATTTAATGCCAACATGTGCTAGGTGGTTGTTACTTAAAAGTTTGGGGTTTTTTGCACCGTACCTTATTGCAATGTGCACTGTAGAAATAAGTAAAATCTCTTCTTTAGTAATCCTGCCCATTTTTCTGTAATGTTTCTTACCTAATTACCAATTATTATTCTATTCATGGATGGTAGCAGCAGATCGATAATATTTGTCTTTGATCACAGTCACATGAGGGGCCCAGATGGCATCTTTGTCCAGGGACCCATGGTAGCTCTTGGCAGCCCAATGCACAAGTACCCTAATCTTGGCCTACAAACAGAGGGGAACTTTATAGCCTTGTGGCTGAGCCTCATCCAAATGGCTTTCAGAGCCTGTAGTAGTGCTACAAATTGGTATTGGTGTTACATGACTTCATCTGTCATAGCTCCCCTCCACCCAGTTTTTGGCTTGTCTTTGGCATAGATACCTATGGTTTGGTGACTGTCCTGAGAATTTTCTGTTAGAGCTCTCTCTCTTCCCCTTGTTTGTTCCCAGGCTTTCTAAGAAAAGGTAATGATAAAAGGTTAGTTTAAATAGTACCCTTCATGTTCCTGTCATTCTAGTATTGCTTCAAGCCTATGCCAACAACTACTGTAGTATAAGTTGTTTGTTGTTAGGCATGGGATACACAGGCTGTGCTTGCCATAGGATATCACTGAATTTGATGTGGCACATGCCTCCACATACACAGTAAATATGCATTACGGTTCTAAGAAAAAAGGGGTAAGGAATGAATGAAAAGTATTATTGCCAGCAACCAATAGAACAATGACGAGCCCCTGTTCCATTTTGTCCAGCCAAATACCACAGGAAGTCTGTGCTTTGTAATTTTAGTTTATTGCTCATTCCTGTCCTTTCCTTCTCTTTCTTTAATTAGGCAGCATGGGTACAAGGCTCTGAAAACTGGCATGAAGTGCTATGTCCAATAATAATGGTGTGATATACTCATTCTGGAGCTAATTAGTGGCTTAAATAGCACAGCATCCTCCTACGGTCACACCCATCTTGCCTCCTTGAAGATTTAGTTGGAAAGGCCTGTAGCTGTTCTGAATGGAAAGTGCAAGGCTTTTTTTTTTTAGTATAAAACCAAAGACTTAAAAATCAGTCCTCATTCAAGCAGTGTGTAACCTCATTCAGGCAGCCATGCAGAGCTGGGTTGTTTTTTTTTTAATTAAAAAAATAAAACCTTTACAAATACTTCTAAGCTGATTCTTATGCAGTTCGAAGTTGGCATATGATAATTAAAACAATACAACATTTTAAAAATATTTCAAATTTAGGCAGCTACCATGATAAAACCAAAAAATAAGAACACAAGCAGCTGATTTTAAAAACCCAGATCTCCAAAGAAGTAAGCCACGAAGGGGGATTAGGTAAATTAAAATACACTTTTATTCTTCTTCGAAAGGATTGCCAGGTTCCCCCCCCCATGGCCACTGGTGGGGGCTGGGGAAGTAGGGCTGCCAGCTCCAGGTTGGGAGGCTCCTGGAGATTCGGGGGTGGAGCCTGGGGAGGACAGGGACCTCAGTGGGGTACAAAGCCATAGAGTCCACCACCCTCCAAAGTATCTATTTTTTCCAGGGGAACTGAGCTCTATAGTCTGGAGGACAGCTGTAACTCTGGGGGATCCCCAGACCCCAGCTGGAGGCTGGCATCCCTATAACACATCCCAGTGGAGAGGATTCCAAAACTCAGGGGCAACAATGGAAAAGTCTCTGCTTCGAATGGAGGTCTGTCTGGTTTCCCTCTAAGAAACTATATGCAGCTGGGCCTTATCAATTGATCTTAAATCTTTTGAGGCATTGCATAAAGGACTCACTTTCTTATATATCTCATTTAGTACTTTAAAGGCCAGAACCAGCACTTTGAATTTTGCCTGGAAACCAGGCGGCAGAGGGCACAGATTTTCCAGTATTGATGTTATATGCTCTTGTCACTTGACAGTAAATAACAGCTTGGCTCTGGTACTCGGGACTAGCCAGCCAAAGTTTCCATCTCCTAGGGCAGTCCTATAGAGGGAGAGAACAAATTACACTAGTCCACTATAGAGGTCACAAAGGCGGGTTTGACAGCAATGTCCCAGTCTTTCAGCAGAAGGCAGAGCCAGCCATTCAACTGAAACTGAAAAAAGTACTCAGAGACACTGCCAACAGGTGGAATTTCAGGAACATGATAAGGTTCAAAAGCAGTACTGGGCTGTGAAATTCATCCTTCAACAGTGTAATCCCCTTCAGGACAGGGATTTCTCCATTCATTCAATCCACTGAGTCCCTCACCAATACCACATCTACTTTATATGTACTGAGCTCAAGTTTATTCCCCCGTACGTAGTCAAAATCAAGCACAACCTCTGAGTCATCACCTGCAGCAGATGAAAAGGACAGAATTAGAAGTTATCCACATATTGATGACACTGCCATCCCTAACTCAGGGTGACTAAGCCCAGATGAGCATCAACCCCTGAGGAACGCCATGGCACAATTATTAAGTTGACCCTTCAGCACGGAGTGGAACCACCACAAAGCAGTAGATCAATCCTCAATTCTCTGAGACTCAACAACATAATGCCCATGGGCACCAGGGTATCCACAGACTATTTCCTTGCCAGGAGTTTTTAGAGGGAGCGGTGGCACAGGGGATTTTCCCCCTGCTTAACGATAACATCTGAACTGCCAAGCTTTGGCAGTTCTAGCCCCGTGCTGGTGTGAGCAACCAAGCCTTGTCCTAGCTCATCGTCTACCCAGCGATTCGAAAGCTTCGGCGAGTAGACTTCTGTCGAGTGTGACTTCTGAGGCGCGGTGAGATCGGAAAGATGAAAGAGCTGTGTCGGCTTCCCTGCAGTGGAGCGAGTCGGCCAGGCGGTGGCAGTGTGGCAGCACAACATCAAGAAGCCCTGACATCATCAGCCAGCCGACAAGAATACATGCCAACGGAACACGACTGATCCAGCCCGCAGATGAAACCCCGGCTAGCTGCAATGTGTGTGTAATTAAAAATGCTGTATGTTGTCTTCCCTATCCCCACGAACATTGTTAGTCCAACTGTCAAAGAGTAACTGTAAAATCGCTCTGAGCCCGCAGGTATGTGGGAAAGAGCGATTAATACATCAAAAGTATTATTATAGTCAAGCACAACCTCTGAGTCATCACCTGCAGCAGATGAAAAGGACAGAATTAGAAGATATCCACATATTGATGACACTGCCATCCCTAACTCAGGGTGACTAAGCCCAGATGAACATCAATCCCTGAGGAACTTTATGGCACAATTATTAAGTTGACCCTTCAGCACGGAGTGGAACCACCACAAAGCAGTAGATCAATCCTCAGTTCTCTGAGACTGAAGAACATGGGTCCCCAACATAATGTCCATGGGCACCAGGGTGTCCACAGACTCTTTCGTTGCCAGGAGTTTTTAGACGGAGCGGTGGCACAGGGGATTTCCCCCCTGCTTAACGATAACATCTGTTCTAACCCCGTGCTGGTGTGAGCAGCCAAGCCTTGTCCTAGCTCATCATCTACCCAGCGATTCAAAAGCTTTGACGAGTAGACTTCTGCCGAGTGTGACTTCTGAGGCGTGGCGAGATCGGAAAAATGAAAGAGCTGTGTCGGCTTCCCTGCAGTGTAGCGAGTTGGCCAGGCGGTGGCAGTGTGGCCCTGACATCATCAGCCTGCCAACAAGAATACATGCCGACGGAACACGACTGATCCAGCCCGCAGATGAAGCCCCGGCTAGCTGCAATGTGTGTGTAATTAAAAATGCTGTATGTTGTCTTCCCTATCGCCACAAACATTGTTAGTCCAACTGTCAAAGAGTAACTGTAAAATCGCTCTGAGCCCACAGGTGTGTGGGAAAGAGCGATTAATAAATCAAAATTATTATTATTATTATTATTATTAGACAGTGGGCAGGGCCAGGTGAAGCTTTTGCCCAGTAGGGCTTCTGGCTGACCACTGGAGACCTGATTCGCTGTGCAGATTAAAAGACATCCTGTTAAACACAGCTTCTGCCTGAAATATTGAATAGTTGCACTTAGACTTATGCATAATCTTGCTCCCTGACATTTTGTGGTTGGCTCCACTTCCTGTGGCAGCCATTTTGTTATCATATCTACAACCCTGTTTAAGAATACAAGAGGTGCCTGCTCTAAAAGGATCCTATAAACAATGGTACTGAAAGCCATTGAGAGATCCGGAAGAATCAAGTGGGTAACTGTCCGCAATCACTCTCTGGTAAAGATCATCTTGCAGGTTGCCCAAGACTACTTCTATCCCAAAACCAAGCTGAAAGTCCAGCTAAAATGGATCCAGAATATGGTTAAATGCACGTATCTTCTCCTGTTGCACTTGCGATACTCTTAACTTGGATAGCACATAGATCATACAACAGAACAGTATAGTGCAGCAGGGGTCTTTACCAGTAGCTCATGTGCTCACCTGCTGCTGCAGAGTAACTCATGCATCCTTTAAAAGGCGCAGGAAAAGATCACAAAAACATCTCTGCTAGGCTTAGCTGTTAGCTTCATTTCTTCCTAGTCCATGTTCTGTTTCTAGGACAGAACAAAACTTGATATGCTGGGGTGGATGGGGATCATTTTCATTACTCAGAAGTAGTTCTCATTAAAGGAAAGATTGATGACTCTGGTGTAGTTCAAACAGCAGTCAAACAGATAATCTAGAGGGGGGAAAATTATATAATCAACCTGTAGATGCCAGATCAGTCTACCTGTAGCACCACAAGAACACACATTTAAATCACAAATGCCATCTTGTGGTAGTAGACATTATAACAAGAAAAAGCAAGCATACAACCAGTGGCAAGAACAGCACATGAACTGTTTATATAGCAGCAGCTTAGTCTGGAATTGTTATAATCAAGGAACACATGAAGGTGCCTCATTACCTAAGATGCCTTATTTATAAGTCTCAGAAAGAAGTCTTGTGCAACGGCTACTACCCGATCTTTTGCCATACCTGCTTCCAGTCCAAGATCTAGTACAATTCCCATTCTGTACTTACCTCTCCTTCCCCTGCTTGGTCAGCCTAAGGGAATTGTACCCTATCACTCAAGGCTTATACTACCACAGCCACTGTTTCTGTTTAGAGGGAAGCATTTCATGACTGAACAAATGATATCTTCTAAATGGCTGCGCCTGCAACCTGTGGCAAAGGTATCACTTTCCCAATGAAAAGAGTGCCAGTTTCAAAGTAGTATGTTGTGAAGCATCCATTAGAAAAAGCTGAGAGAGCTAAGGGAGCAAAAGGAGGCAAAAAATATAATTTAAGGCCCCTGCCCCACGGGGGGGGGGGAATGCACGGGCAAAGTGCGGCTTTTGAAAGTCGCACCAAAATAGGCACACGGCGGCGGGATCACACAGATCCCATGAGCCGTCGCGCACTTGCTCCCTGGCACGATCAGATGTCGGGGAGACCGGGGAGAAAGCCATGACACAGAGAGGGAGGCTGCTGAACTGCGCACGTGTGAGCATGTGTAGTTCGGCCAGGAGCCTCGGATGCGCCGGCAGAAGGACGCGCCAGCGATCCCATGGCTGCGCTTGCCGTGGCCTTTCTGGTAAGTCCACCTCTAGGGATGGTTCTTTTTTGCAGCGGGTTTTCGGCCTGAAGGGCCGGATTCGGGACGGGTGCGCGCCGCTTCCTAGATGTTGCGGTGAGATCGCGCCCGTTTGCTGCGCCCCCAATCCGTCCCTCTCCCAGCCTAAACCCTTACGTGTGACCGGGGCCTTAGTTAGGAAAATCAAACACTCTCAACTCTACAATGCAAAGATAATAATGATCTGCTTTACAGAAATATTGTAAGGATTTCAACAAGATAATATATGTAGAGTCCTTTGAATGTGCCAGTGCAATATATAAATATTAACTCCTGCAGTAGGAATATATTAAAGGTGGCAACAATGGTACACTTTTGTGTGGACACAGCCAAACACTGATCAGTAAAAACAAGATCCTTAGCTAGAGCTGGTTCAAAACTTCTATAAACAGGACTTTATATTCCAACTAACAGTTTACAAAGAGAGTAAAGCAACAATATCGTAAACAAAGATGGAAAACTCACATTCTCTTAAACGATTGTGTATTGGAGGTCAAGTTTGAGTCCAGTGGCATCTTTGGAAGTCTTGTTACTGAAATGTCTGGAAATAAATCACCCTAATGCCCCCTAGTGGTAGTCCCCAAGTGTATTTCAAGACACTGCAAAGATTTTAAATAAACAAGTTCTACTTATAATTATACCTAAAACAGAGGTCATTTCGGGTGAGGCACATGACGAAGCCCCGCCGCCCACTTCCGGCTGCCCCGCTTCCGGCCCTCATTCAGCCAGGAGGAGGCAGGAGAAGAGAGAGGGTAAGTTGCTTCCTCCCTGCCTCTCCCCACCCCTGCCTGCTTCTACGAAATGACCCCTGCCTAAAAATACTAAATAGCTAGAGCATCGTCTTTTATTTAGTATGCAACAAAATTAGTTTTGTTCCAAACTGCTAGTTACTTGGAGTTTGCAATGGTTTATTTTGGTAAGATTTCATAAAAGCGCATTTTGTAATTATGGATTCTATGCTTCAATGAGAAAGATGCACTTTCAGATGTTATAGGATGGAGAGGGAGAAAGGGAGATTTCTGACCATTGTAGAACAAAGCATCACAGTACTGTGTAATTTGATATTGAACGTAACATGCACATGAGAGCCAGTGTGATCTAGTGGTTATGAGCTGTGGACTCTAATTTGGAGAACTGTATTTGATTCTCCCCTCCTCCACATAAAGACTGCTGGGTGACCTTGGACCAGTCAGAGTTCTCAGAACTTTCCCAGCCCAACTACCTAACAAGGTGCCTGTTTGGGGGAGAGGAAAGGAAGGCGATTGTAAGCCACTTTGGAGACTCCTTAAGGCATAGAAAAGTGGGGTATAAAAACCAATTTTTCTTCATTTATTCATCCCCATATTGTTTTAAATGTAAGGGCTTACAGAACCATAACATAATGTATTGAATTTACTGCCATTCACAGATCTTTCTTACATCCTATCTCAGCTATAAGCCCCCAGTACTTATGCATCTTGACTCTACACGGCCCTTCCTAACAACCTCCATCCGCTATAAGTAATGGTTGAGGGGATTCTGTTCCACTGTATCTGAAGACGTGTGCTTTCACACAAAACCCTATACCCAGTTTGTTGGTCTTGAAGGTGCCACTGGACTCCAACTTTGTTCTACTGTTTCAGACCAACACGGCTACCCCACCTGAATCTGTATTGAATCTGCAGTTCTATACAATAGAATGTATCCTACCACTCCACTCAGCCAAGTTCAAAGCATTCCTTCAGCTGCCAGAGGAAGAGCCACTTAAGAGAGGAAGGTGTTGTACTTGGCTGAGTGGAATTTTACATTCTCAGTAATGTAAGATCATGAGAACATAAGGAGAGCCCTGCTGGTTCAGACCAATAGTCCATCTAGTCTGGGCATCCTGTTTCACACAGTGGCCAACCAGCTCCTTGTGACATACAATGACAGGACACAGAGGCCGAGGACTTCTCCTGGAGTTGCCTCCTGGCTCTGGGATTCAGAGGATCTGTGCCTCTGAAATATGAAGGTGTAGTGTAGTGGTTAAGTGCGCGTACTCTAATCGGGGAGATCGGGGTTTGAGTCCCCCCCCCTCCACTTGCAGCCGCTGGATGACCTTGGGCAAGCCATAGTTCTGTCAGAGCAGTTCTCTTAGAGCTCTCTGAGCCCCGCCTACCTCACAGGGTGTCTATTTTGGGAAGGGAAAGGGAAAGGAGTTTGTAAGTCACTCTGAGTGAAGGGTGGAGTATAAATCCAATCTCTTCTTCTTCCTCAGCCACCATAGCTAGTAACAATTGATAGACTTACACTCCATGAATCTATCTAATCTCCTTTTAAAGCTGTTTATTCCTGTGGCCATCACTACATCCTCTGGCAGCAAATTCCACATTTTAATCATTCTCTGTGTAAAGGAGTATTTCCTTTTGTCCACCCTGAACCTACTGCCCATCAGTCTCATTGGATGCCTTTGAGTTCTAATATTTTGGGAGGGGGGGAATTTTCCTCTGTAGTCAGAAAATAATAAAAAAATGTTTAAAAAAATAAATTCGCACATCGGGGGCACTTGGGGGCAAAGAGATTTTCCTGCACACTTGGGGCAGTCCCCAGGTGTGCAGAAAAATCTGAAAAGTTTAAAAAACTATATGAGGGATACTTAAATCCCCCCAAAAGTAAAAAAAGTCTCTGTACATGCGCAAAGAACACCCTGGCAACTGTCTCACCGCCATCGCCAGGGAGGGGCGGGCGGGAGAAGGATTGGTGGTCCAACAGCTGTGGGCCACTCAGGCCTTGCCACCGCTGCCGGGGAGGGGGGTGTAGGAGAAGGCTTGGCGGCCGGTGGCTGTGGGCCACTCAGATCTCGCCGCCAGTGGTGGCGGGGCGGGAGAAGGCTTGGTGGGCTGGCAGCTGTGAGCCACTTGGGCCTCGCTGCCAGTACCAGGGGAGGAGGGAAAAGGCTTGGTGGGCCTGTTGGGCCCACCTGCTGAGCTCACCTGCTGCTGCTTCCTCCTGAAGAGCTCCTCCTGCTCCTACAGGCCAGGAGCTGTGAGGAATACTCCCCCCCCCCATGAGTATTGCAGGTCTCACTTCTTGTTCAATATATTTTCAACTATGTGTTGCATGCATCTTTTTTGTTTAATGAAACTGATGTAAGCTCATCTTCCAGTGTTTATAGTATCATTGGGTTACCCACAATAATCTGGTAAAAGAACCAGAAATATATGCTCAATTTTCCCAAAATGGATCTTGTGGAAGAAGAGATTGAATGTATACCCCACCATTTACTACTGGAAGACGTCCCAGAGCAGCTTACAATTGCTTTTTCTTCTCCTCCCCACAACAGACACCTCATGACAGGGGTGTTGAACTCATTTGTTATGAGGGCCAGATCTGACATAAATGAGACATTGTTGGGCTGGGTCACATGTGTCATAAAATGTAATACCAGGTAGCGGAGATATAAACTTTATAAAGGACACAAACACAAAAGTTTTTTTTAATGAAAATAAAAACATGCTTAAAACATTAGCACTCTTGCTCTGAATGGTTACATCAAAATGTCTGTGCTGTTGCAATCTTGAGTATGCTGTTTAGGTGTGTATCTGTAAGCTGCAAACCTATGATGATGCAGTAGCAGCAGAACTGGAAGAAGAAGCAAAAGACAGCCAGTTCCACTGACCGCATGTTTGAAACCCCTGTCTTATGAGGTATGTGGGGCTGAGAGAGCTCTTTCGAGAACTGCCCTTGAGAGAATAGCTCTGAAAGAACTTATGACTGATCCAAGGTCGCACCAGCAGCTGCATGTGGAGAAATGGGGAATCAAACCTGGTTCTCCCAGGTTAGAGTCCACGCTCCTAACCACTACACCAAACTAGCTCTCTTTCTTTGGTACGGTTAGTTCACTTTTAAATAATATTTTTAAAAATCATCACCATTATTGTAAGGTGGGCTAAAAACAGCATTTGAGTAAGAAAAATTCCTCCCAAGCCCCTTCAAAAGATACATAAGTACCTTAATGTTACTGCATTATTTTAATAACATTAATAATACATAGCCAGCGTAAATTGTCTATAACAGGACAAAATTGAAAGGCCAAATTAAAAAATGATTTTGGATACAGCAAATCAATGCAGGTTGACTTTTCAAGAGCAGTGCTGCAAACAACAACAGATATAAGGAGACATCCCCCCCATGTGCTCATTTACCTACAAGTTTGTGTGCGCGCGTCATGTTGTGACCCTATGAATTAATGGCCTCCAAAACGTCCTATCATTAACAGGTCTTGGAGGCTGAGGGCTGTGGCTTCCTTTACTGAGTCATTCATCTTTTGCTGGGTCTTCCTCTTTTCCTGCTGCCTGTAAAACTGCTAAAACTGATAAACCCACTTAGGTTATAATCCTAAAAACACTTTCCTGAGCATAAACTCCATTGAATAAAATAGAACCAAGGAGATTTGCTTAGGATTCCTTCCTTAGTCAAGCCCTAGACCAGTTTTCAGTTCAATAATCATGAAAGTTCTCCGGAGTTGTCTGCATATTGAAATTTGCTTGCCATTGTACTCTGGGCATGTGGGGCTTTAAAATATAAACGAGGAGCACCCTCCTCCTTCTGTGGCCTAGGACAACTCTCCAGAATGAGCCCAGCTAATACTGTTTGGTCAACACGAGACAGGACTATTAGCTGCAAAGTTTACATTGCCCAACTCCCAGACTACTAACAGTGCTACCGTGGAACTGAATTTCCATATTTAACCATTAATATACTAGTCAGATTCCACATTTCCATATATAGAAATGTTTTGGCTTGATGACTTTCTTTGTTGTTCCCACATACTACCATATTATAATTTGCTGTATTTTGAAAATTTTTGAATTCTTGCAAAACCCAAGAGGCTACCTCAAAAACTCCCCTGCAACCAGAACTTTCTCAGTCGCTGATGAGTACCAGGTTGTCTGAGGAACTGGCAGAAGCTGCCTAGAACTTTCTGTAGTGGGTCTACAGTAGACATTGAATCCATCTATGACAGAATGATGATGTTGTTTTCAGTTTAACTATAAGAAATGTATATTTTGTAATAGAAAGTTTCATGTCCTTTGCTTACAATTTAAGTTACTTTGAGCTGGGGGGTGGGGTGGATGGGTTAATGCATGCTCACAAGTGAAAGATGTCAGAAA